>NW_009929656.1:45108-61868 GCF_000696875.1 Nestor notabilis | reverse complement strand
TCCCTACGTGTTGCTGCATTGCCATTTGATGCATGAGAATGACGTTGGCAAGCATATCTTACTCAGTGTCCTTAGCTGGTTTAGTATTTGCACATGGGTTAGTATTAGAGGCAGTTTAAGCCAGAATTTCACAGGTCCCAATTCTGTATCTAATTCTTCTGTAGAACAGATGTCTAATCTAGTCCAGTCCATCTGTTGGGTTGCAAATGGCAGGTTAAATCACATACATGAAACACAGTGCATTTAACAGGGCATGCAGTTTACAGGGCAGAGATGGAAAAAATCTTTGAATTGATTCCCTTGCTCACAGATAACTTGTAAACAGATTATTTCTCTAAAAAATAAAGTATTAATCATGCCACCTTTTTTTCATCTAAACAGTTTGATGGCAAAGCTATGGCCTAGTCATTGTTTCTCCCTGGGGTTTGTATTTGGTTTTGCAAACACTCGCTACTTGGAGAGGGTCAGTATGCATTCTGCTCTCTCTCCAATATGTTGTGTGCTTAGAGGGGTTTCTGTGGGCTATCACACTTGGCTCCCATGAGATCCCACATCTGGTAAAGGATAGAGTGTATAACCCCACGCCCAGCCTCTTCCTTACCTCCAGCCTTCCCCCATCATCTGAGAAGGATAAACTAAAAGCAACATCTATGATGGCAAAGGCCCAAGTTTGAAATGTGTCCATTGTATGTGCTCAGTTCAAAAACAACATATCAAGGCGAGTGCAGTCCTTACAAGTAGCACCCCTGGGCCTTCTTTTATTCCAAAGCAGAGATATTTACCCAAGGAAAAGAGGGAAGTGACGGGGTAACAGAGTACACATGTTGTGAAAATATGCAGGCAGAGACTGAAGAAAAAATAACATTCTGCCACAAGTAGCTGCCTTGTTCCTCAACTTTTTTTTTTCCTTCAGATTAGAACCAGCCATTTCTTGTGCTCTTTCAAGCACCTTCTGTGGTTTCCTGACAGCTGGCTGGAGAGGATTGAAATCTGGCTTGAAAAATAGGCCATGGGTCATGTTATTTTCAAAAGAGAAGCAAAAAATTCCCATAATGGTCAAAATTCACAGGTTTAGGGTTTGGTGGGGTTTTGTTTTAGAATATCAGTGGTGGATATTTTAATATATAACTTCAGTTTAAAATTACTAATAAAGAACAACTACAGAATCAGCTCTTCTCTTCCCTCTGGTTGATTTATAATGGCAAGCAATATTTCGTGTGGAGTTGGAGCCTGTCGTTTTACTCTGTCTGGAGTGTGAAAGGAAAATGTTCAGCTTCATAAAAGAGTATACTGGGGTTTTCTGGAAGTATTTTGTTGGGGTTTTTAATGATGTGATAACACTTCTCTTGCAAAAACTGTTTCATTAACAGAAAGATAAGTCTGAGCAACAGCCTGCAGGCTGGTGTTCTGGCTCTTGGCTCTCCTGAGCCTGAATTGAAAATACCAATACATTCCCAGCTTTATGTTCAAGCAGATGGTTTCTGTTAAGAGTTATAAACCTTCCTGGTCTTTTGTTCTTTGGTGAACAAGTTCTCTTTTTTAAGAAGAGAATACTTAGTTTACAAAAGTGCTAAGTTACTTGACCTGCATTTTAGGGCACAAAGCTTCCTCTTGGGAATGGGGTTCACTACCCCTGTAGCCAAAGGGCACAGCCCAGAATGGTAGTGCTGTCAACTGGGTTTAAGGAAAGAAAAGGAAAGAAAGCAGGAACAGGGGAAGAGGTACAAGAGAAAAATCATCAGGAGGCAGCAAGTAGAGAAATCCAGCTAGCATGCCCTACTTCATGGAGAGAGCCATGAAGTCAAGCAAAAGTCCTACTGTCTGTGGAGCATGAGGAAGGTGAAAGTGTTGATTGACTCTTGCTTTTTAAACAGACAGACAGACAACCAACCCCAGGCAGTGGCAGAGCGTGCTTGAGGCAAGTACAGAAGCACTGGGAGTGGAGGGACTGCATGAGTGGAGAAGTGGGACCACATCACCTGACCAGGGCATACTCTGCATCAGCAACACTGTATCCTCGAGGATGTCCCAGAGGATCTTTCTTCTCTTTGCTTCAATAATAAGTTACAGTCCCTTCTGTAGAAGAACTAGAATGGGGTCAAAGGAAAGTATTTCTCTAAGAATTGGAATGAAAGCCCATTCAGTACAGTTCACTGAATAAAGGAGGTTTTAATGGGTAACTCAGATTAAAATAGTAATCTATTCCTACTCACAGTTAACCCCTCTAGAATGAGAATAAGCAGCACAATCTAATGGGTCGATGATATTGGTGGAAACTAGGAGTTCCTTAGTTCTAATGTTCGCTCAGCTGTGGAATCCTTGAGTGACAATGGATAACATGGGAAAACACTTTCAGCTAGTGGGTAATAATATTGAAGTACTTTGTGAAAATGTGTGGGATAATTAGCATCTGCAAAATGTTTGAAAGATATCAGTTTTCATATTTCTGCTAATTATTTGTGACAGTGCATCATACTGCATGGTGTAAAAGAGATCTGTTAGATTGACTAAACAGATGAATGTGTCTCCAGATCCCCTCATGTCCATCCTACAAATGATAAAAGCCCACAGGTAAAAGATTGAACTGATTGAATCAAATTTTCTCATCATATCACTAAGTTGCACTGATTTATATGAAGCTATGCCCTTCATTAATGATTTGGCTTCCTGTGGCCAATGGGTTTATAAACAAAATTTATAAATACTCAATTTATCAGCTGAGAGAGTTTGCTGTCATAACCTTTGTCTATTTTCATTAGGAATTTCTGCACCAGAGGTACAAATATCATTTCGAAAGTGTATGTTTTATAGTCTTCTGCTGTAGAATGAGCCCTGTCAGTGGTATTAACTCTCCCATATTCACACCAGAAAGTTGACTTGGCTTCTGCAAATGCTATTGAGTGCCAAAACAGATTACTCCTACTGTGTAACCAGTTTTCACCTGCTTTTGTGTACAAAGGCATTAATGAAAGAATACTTCTTGGAATGGTTTAATGGTTAGAGGAAGGTAACACAATTCAAGGCTTTGCTAGGCAGTAGCTTAGGTACACTCATTGTTTGCAAACCACAGCAAACCACTTTAACTATCTGTAAAGCATCTTCACTGTCAGAAAAATGAGTGCAAGAATACTACCACTTTGCAGGCTTTGTTACTCATAAGCTGTTTGCAAAGACTTAATGCTCTGACTCACTAGCTATTCTTATTGTAGTATGATTTTTTTTTTTTTTAAGTCTCTTTTTTTCTAGTTTGGGTATGATTGGCTATCATAGCAATAGCTCTGTTTTTCATATGACATACTGTACTCACTATTGTTTGAAATTGCCATTAGAACACTTGACAATAACGTTTTCTTTCTGAACTGGCTTGTATTTTTTCCAGCACTGATTTTTTTTTCTTTTCCTTTCCTGTTTATCTAAAGTAGTTGAAGGAAAAGGACACATTGCGTCAAGGCTGATAGGACAAGAATTAGACCTGCTGTATGTGCTGGTTGTATTCAGGCCTATGAGCACTTCCTTTCTCCTCCCCCATACCCAGAGCCAGCTCTGCTCCGTTCTTTGGGATGGGCAGGATACTGAGATTTACAAGGCGTCTACCCTTTGAAGTACTGGGAGACCATGGTTCTTTCACATTTCTTTATAAAGCCTGAGGAAAATAGGTACAGGGATCATGAGTGTGGAAAGCTTCGTATTCCTTGCATTTCAGGTTCTGTGTTTGCCCTGGGAGTAATAGTAAAGGAATAGAAGGTTTGCTGTGATTTGCTGCTTCGGATCAGTTACAGTTAAAAACTTGGTCTGGGCTTAGTGCGGAGCCAAATTTTCAAGTGATTTAGTCCTCCTGCATACATGTTTACTCCTGCGTGAGTATGGACATAATGGGAGAATTTGCCCTCGTGGAGTTGCAAAGGATTTGTTAACGCACGGAAATCCCACCAGTTTAATTTAAATGAGTTTAACAGATTTACTGAAAGTCATGCCACACCCGCGTTCCTCATCTGTTTAAGCTACATTTTAGTAAGTGCTTACACAAGGGTTTGCAATAGTTTAAGTAAATTAGATATAAACTGTACATCTACTTAAATCAGTGTAATTTTCCTGCATAAACAAGAACAAAGTCAAAACCCCCTTCCTCTGGACCCAGCTGGAAGGCATCACTGAGCTCAGTTACTTACCACAGTCCTCTGTCAGCCACTTCCAACCACTCAGCCATGGATGGGGTTTGTGTGTGCACTCCCCAATATGTTTCAGGGTGGAGGGTAAAGGCACATTAGCTCAAACCACTCGTTTAAACTGATGTGACAAGTCCTGCCTGGAATGTATGAGGGAGTATTCACAGTGGCGGCTCTGCACGGCAGACAGCAGCCCTGAGCAGGGTGGCAGTTGGGGGCAGCTGAAGGGCAGCAGTATCTCAGCCTCGGACAGCTGTTGCAGAGTGAGCATCTGCCCGTTGCCTAACTTGCACACATGCTAGGTTCCCTTCAACCAGTTTATTCACACTTTACCCCTTACTAAAGAATCCAGATTTGATTTCATTTACAAGTCAGGGTGCATCAACGTCTATCCCCTACTATGCCAATATTTGATCTATATCACAGGTCAGGAGATTTGTCTACTGTAAATCATTTCCATTTTCCAGTTAGTGAAGAATATTCAAGAGAGCAGGTTTCAGTTCACAATACATAGGGCCTCCACTTGAAATTTCTCTTCAGGGTGGTTTACTGTCTACAGTTCTAACTGGAATGCCTTTGCACAGCTACCTTTCAGTTTCAGTCTTTGATTTTGCTTTGTTTGTCATTGCTGACCAAACCCAGCCTGTTTTCTTTCCACTGCCTTCAGTGGAAGCAGGGCAGTGTCCACTTGCCTCTGTCTTGACCAGGGAAGTTCTTTTATAAATATCTGAAAAAGCACTTTAACATTAAGGAGCAAATATGCTTATGGGCTGCATTCAGTAGAAACTGGAAAGTGGATCAAATAGCTTCTTTCTGCATTTCACCAGGGTGCTGCTCCATAGCAGTTTAAATTGCTCAGTCTGCTGTGCTTCTACTCATTCAGCTCCCAGCTGTGTGTTCCCCGCTCCTTCTCTTGCACTGGCACTGGCACTGGCACTTTCCTGACCTGAATGGTTGCATGAACTGGCTTAAACTGGCTGAAAAACAATCCTGGGGGATTGTTCTAGTCCACTCAGCTGAGACTGGGTGAAGGTGCCATGGAACTGCACCTTTAGATAATCGTCCATCAGTTCCTCTGAGCTTTCCCATTACATAAGGGAGTGCTGGCTGGTGCTATTTCCAGGACTGTTTCTGAATTTGGTGGCCTGTGTTTCATAGCTGACTTACAAATGCAATTCTCCATGCAGCTAGGACCTTCTATAAAGGTGAAGCAGTATACATTCTTAAAATCACTTTAAAGAGTGTCCTAAGTTAATTGCTAAATAGATTGTTTAGCATCAATGAACAGTTCAATTTCAGTGGGATAGTACAAGCTTTCAGGCTTGTATTAGGCATTTTGCTCTGTATGACTGGGCAACTTTGTCTCCAGCAGTTAGTAACAGTAAACTAAATATCTGAAGGCATTTGCCTTTCAGGACTATATTTGCAAGAGCAGGGGTTAGAGCTCTGTTTCCTGTAGTCCATTTCTTTCCCCTCCCAGCAGAGACCTGTTGATTGCTTCTCCATGAGGGATCCTCACCCCATGTTGACATACAAGAGGAGAACTTAGAACTTTACTCCTGCTTCTCATCTTTAGTCTTTCTGATAAGACTCAGTGGTCCTCCTTGTAGTTAACTAGGAAAGACCATGGTCAGGCCTGGAAGCTTTGTTGTTGGTGTCAGCAGAGAGGTCCTAGAGTGAATGGTCATAGCCCATACAGCATTCCTGTCCTTAGCCTTCCTCTACCTGATTCAGTGGCTGTGCACTGGCAAACAGTGGGGAAGTTTGTGCTGCTGCTCATCCATCACATGTGGGTTTTTAGAGCTAGAGAGCTCCTGATCCCAGCATCCGTAGGGCTTTTTAGCAACACTAATCTGATTTGCAGGCAGAACAGAATGAGAGAGCTTTGATCGGGCAATCTTGGTTTAGTTTTGAGAAATCCCTGGCAAAAGGAGGGTGATAGGGAGTTAGTGGGTGGCTGTGTTTGTAAGCACAAAAGCATGTATGACTACACTTGCAATACCAGAAAGCATCTACAACAACGGCATTGTAGGCACATGAAAGCCCAGCCAGTGATTTCTGGAGGAAGCTGACAGGTTAAGACCACTGCAGATAGTTGCCCCTGTTAACCAGGGAGCAGGGAGCATCTGGGTATATTGAAGCGTCCTAACTGATCTGCTAAGGACTTTAAGGTTCTTTTGGATGTGTTTGGTCAATTGGGCATTTGGAATTGCTGTCAGCTATTGCTGGTGGACAGGCAGAGCTAGTCAGCAGTTGTCTTATACCTTTTATTATAAAATCTTGGTTTCATCTAATTATAATTTACCACTGCATTTGAGTCAAAAATGCTTATATAAGGGACTGCTTTCTGAATGGTTTTAGTGGAAAGTTTCTTCCAAAAGTTTGTATTGAGTTAGGAAAAAAGTGGTTGTCTTACCTGTGATTGAAAGCAGCTCTTTTTGTTTTTTTTTTAAGAAGCTCTATGGCCTCCATTTTTGAGTACAAATTGCACATTACTGATGGATGAGTGGGATGTTAGGAGAAAAAAAGGAGAAGGATTTTTATTTTCATATGAAAATTTGTGCGGGCAGTGATACTGTAAGCATGCTCCAGCACAAAGTGGAGTCTATTTTCTTTTCAAATTCCTTTTTCTAACCTTTAGGAACTGTTGGGTCACTGGAAGGCAGTACTAGGGAATGGGAAGTTAAGCTGCATGTGCCCTGGTTCACAGTGCTCCTCTAGGCATCTTGAAGGAACAGGAATGGGAAGCACCAAGTACAACCACAACAGTGATAGCTAGGATACTGCTGAAGGAGAAGAATGTGGGAGTGACAGCCACAATAAGCTTTAAGATTGGGATAGGATGAGAAGGAGATCCCCATGGGAACATATAGCTTAAAGGGACTCATCTCCAGATCTTAAATGTATGCTGAGGTTTTTGAATCTCACTATTTCATTGTTATGTAGCAATTGGCTGAAAAGATACTTGCGTCATTCCCCTCTTGCCTTTAGAAAGAACAGTGTGGTTCCTATTTGTGCTAGCAGTTAAAAGTATACATCTCAGATATAAAGCCATCCAAACCCTAAAAATAACATTTTTCTGTGATGGAATGTTGGGAGGTAATGCAGTTTGGCATTTTAAATTAATAGGTTTTTGACAACACTAAACCAAAACCTGGTATTTTGATGCTAGGATTTCCATCTAATACAACTGGAACTCAGTAAATTTTGCAAAAAATGCCACACACGACAACAAGTCCAAATCCTGATGTCTTTGCACTGATGGGCCCATTCTGTGGAAACATTAAGGGCATCTCATTTATGAATCCTCTGCAAAAAGAAGTGTGGTAGTTCAATCCAGAGAAAGTGAGACTTCGGTGAATTGTAAGGCAAGAATTCTAACTAAATAACAATTTAAGTTTTAAAGATGCTTTTGGTAAAATTGTATCTACTTCATGGTAAGGGCATCTTTTTACTTTGGTAATAGCTACGTTTATGTCTTTCCTTATGTTTCTTTAATCTTTTGGAGTACTCGTGTGTAATTTGAGTTTCACTATCTCTAGCAATCACAGAACTTGCCTCAAACTCCGGCTATTCTGAAATGCTCTGTTTTGATATTGTCAGCATTTAAACCTTTCTCATCTTTCCCCTAAAACTGGAAACTATCTCTTGATTTGTGAGGGTTAGGGAGTGGCCTAAAATGATAAAATCATCTTAGGAGACTACAGAATTTATCATGAGATGGAGATATATTAGCATGTAAATTTTTTTTTGGCTTGATTACATCTCAAAGTTTTCCAGAACATATACAAATATTTTCTGGTTCTAAGAAGTGCATAGACCTCAGGTTTGCATATGGCTGTCTCTCCAAACCACAAGTGACTAAAGAATGTCAGTGTGATGTTTGGCTGGTTAAAGGAGGGCAGCACTCCTGAAGCAGGCTTGTGGTTTTATCCCTGCAGTAAGAAGACTCAAATGTTACAGAGATTATTTTCTTTCACATGTATTATAATTATTTTTTTCCACAGTCTGAAGTAGCAGCACCTGTGTAACCTTATTTAACTGCCTTCACACATTTTTCTTTTCCTCAGCTAATATTCTGCCAATGTGACAAACTTTCCTCTCTTTGAACTGCAGAACACCGTGAAAGCTGGCATTTCGCAGCCTTGTCCAGTACTGTGAATGTCTTCTATGTGCTGTTCACTGAGAGCTGTCATTTTACTAATACTGTAAGAACATGAAAACTATCAAACAAGAATAAATCTTACAGGGAAGCTGTTACAACTTGCTAGGGGGAAAAAAGTTTAATGCATATAAGGATCTATTGTTTGCTTAGCCCTGAGCCTTTCCCAAGCATGGATCATTACAGATAATTAGGTACTGCTCTTTGATTAAGAATTTTTTCTCCAGTAGAGGCTGTGAGGAACCTTTATGTATAGACTTGAATTCGATGTTAACAAGAGGAGCTTGCAGTTATGTCTCCTTACCTTTATGTTGGCAAAAGTGAAAACCGGTATGTTTTACATCCTTAAAGATGGGAAAGTCCTTTCCCATCTTCTGAAGGTCTCAGGGATGTTCCTTCAGATTTTGGCTTCTCGGCTTATTCTGCTAATGAAAATGCAATTTAGCTAGGGTATTTGAAACCTGCATAGAAGTTCACCAAGGACTACAGAGGACTGAGATTTGTCATATATTTAATTTCTATTCACTGGGACACTACAGGAAAATTATGATAATCACAGTTTGCACTCCAACCAAGGAATCTTGTCTCCATTCCAGTTTATTTTCCACTCACGATAATATATCCTTTCTATCTCTACAGTGATGGCAGTTCACAGCAATGATCTGCCATGTGGGTAAATGGCATTCAGTTCCTTGCTTGCTGGTCTCTGCCATCTGGCGCAATTGCTTCACTATCTGTTACATCTTATCCAGCCTAACAGAGCTGACTGTCCCTGGAATGGCCTAGAACTGATTTCAAAGAAATGCAGGTTTGTGAAAAGATAGGTGCAAGTTCCTAGCAAGAGGAGGCAGATCACAGCTGAATTCAGTCATCTTCTGCGTCCAAAATACCTGCCTTCCAGTGACCAGAAAGTCTTATTTTCATGGTGAACAGCCCTTTTGTTAGAGCTCTTAGCAACATGGGGAAGGGAATTTGTTAAAATACTAATTTTATTTCCACACTATCACTTTAAACATGAGCCAATTCTATGTTTTCCTGAGAACCAATGAGGCTTGAGATTTTTTTTAATTAAAAACCAGCAAAGGTGGGGTTTGTATTTCCTTTCCCGTCGAATGCATTTGAAGCACCTCTGTCTCCAGCTGGCTATGGGACCAGAGCCAGCCCATAATGGTTTCAAGTCCAGTGTGTGCATAGGGAAAAGGGTTTTCACCTGATTGATGACTCTGAATGCATTTGCAGCACAGAGTGCCAAAGCTGGTGGCACTAAAGTTGTTCAGAAGAGGGAGGAGGTGGATGTGTTTTCCAAAACCCGGTAATTCTTCCCTGTCAAGTGAAGTAAATGGTGTATGACGGGTCTCATTTTGTCTGCTTGTGGGCACTCTGCTCCATGAAACCTTTTGGAGTGGTTGCCAGAGGATATAGCTGAGATCGGTTGAACTTCCTTGGAGTCCTTTTCCCTGGCCGTACAGGCATTCCTTCAGCTGGGCTGTCAAAAGTGTTGTTACTGGGGCTATCCATTAGGACTTTGTAGGAGTAAGCATGAAAATGAATTCTTGACCATGATATTGCTTAAGAATACAAAGCAGTGTGACATTGAAACGTTTTTTACAATCGCAGTATCCTTTCCAACTTTACTTAACATTTAGTGCTTCCCAAGCATCATATTGCTCCAGTTTTAATCTAAATTTTTTAGGAAATTTATAGTATCTCTAGCTGATCTGTTACACAATGGCCCCATTGTCATTTCCTTAGGTATGATAACGTTGCTTTACGGCCTTGTGATCTTGCAGTCATCTTTATAGCACCTCACTACTGGGAATGCTTCCAGCATTATGCTGGAGAGGGGAAAAGGAAACATCTTTGTAAAGGAGTCTGCTCTCAATTATCATGTGTTGGTAGGAGTGAGGTGTACTGTGTTCAAGGTTCACAGGTTCAAGGAGCAGGAAATAGGATAGGGTGTTAAGCAGAATGTGAAAGCCCCCAGGATTGCACGTTGGAGGAGTTGACTTCTTTTTGAGCGGGGAGGAGAAGACATCCTCAGTAGAACTTAGAAGTATGAAAAAGGCAGAAGAAACATGGAGACTAGAAAGAGGGGAAGGAGGCTGAGGGCAGAGCAAAGGACAAGGTAGTGCAGATTTTGCTTGTTGGGATGTATGTCTGTAAAAATGGGTCTGGATATCTGAAAATGTGCTTTTCTGCAGGTTTTCAGGTTCCTATTTCTCACCAGCTCAGAAGCTGCATGCATGGCCTGTTTCATGATAGATTAGTGTTTCCATGTGGAACTGTAAAGCTCAGACATGCTTGAAGATGGGCAGGTGGCAAGAGAAATTATCTGAGCTTTATCAAAAGCCAAAAATTCAGGGAGACAGACGTTTGGTTTCAGTTGTGGGCAGATGCTCCGGTCAAGTCTTATTTTGTCCAAACCACTTCCCCTACCCTTAGGCGTGATATTTTCAGAGTGAAAGGATGGGCAAAGCCCGGGGAGATTCCAGAACACAGCTTGTTTTGCAGCTGGCTGGACATGGAATTCGTCAGCGACAAAGCAAAACTTGCTCTTCTCCTGCAGATACAGTGAGAGCTCAGACTTGTGCACGCACACAGAAACATGCACACGCACGCATGCACACACACCAGAGCAAACCAGTTCTCTCCTGCCTGCTGGGCAGGCTTCAGTTGCAGTCTCTGATGCCAGAGGTTTCATTTAAGCCATTCGGGCTCTGAGCACTGTAGCCCTGCCTGCCTCCTTCCTCTGCCAGCACACAGCCAGAAAAATCCTTCCCCTTGCCTCCCTCCCTTTCCAGCACACACAGCACAAAAAGCAAAAACCATCCCAAGCTTGCCTTTGCAGCTGGGACTTATCAGCCAGAACACACACATGTAGGTCATCCATGGGAACTCAGCAAAGTGTTGGATCAACGAGAGGACTGGTGGGGAGGGAGAGGGGTGCAGGGCAGCGGGAGGAGCAGGGCCAGATTCTTTTTTTATCGTTATTATTATTATTGTCTGCTCTTTTAGAAAGGAAAAGGAAGAAAGATTACAGCAGCTTTTCTATTAAATGAAAAGATTAGCATGCCGTGGATGCTTTGCTGGGGCGTGATGAGATTTGCAGCAGATGAGTTGGTTGCTAGGCAATGCTAATGAAAAGCAGACTTTCAAAACTTCTGCACTGTGTGGGCCCAAAAGTTATCTAGCCTCCCTCCTGCATCCCTCCCACCCCCCTGCCCCGTGCAACCTCCCAAATATTTATAAAATCCTCACCAGGAGCAAGAAAGCCAGATGCGGGGCTGGGCTTTTGACAACTTGCTTTTCCCGAGCTGCCTGGGAGACACACACACGCACATGTGCACGCACATGCACACACGACTGCTGATTTTCTTTGCCTGCTTATACAGGAGGAGGTAATTGAAAACAACAAACTTAAAAAAAAAAAAAAGAGAAGTGAGCAGTAGCTCCCAACCCAGCTCTGTCTCTGATTTCGGAGTTCAGTCAGAGTTTAGGGCTTGCATGTGTGTGTATGTACATGTTGGGGGTAGATGCGTGTTTGTTTTCAATTTGTCCCCATGCGTTTTCAAGCTGGACTCTAGCTCTTCCCCTCCTCCCGTCCTGCTGCAAGTCTGCTTTCCTTTTCAAGGCCTTACAACACAATGAGCTTATTTTCCCATGCTCCTGGTGAAAGGCAGGGTATGTGTGTGAAAGCTGCAGCCTCGGAGGACCCTTTTAAATACAGAAATTGAACGTTGCTGAAGTTACAGTCAGGGTTTCTGCTATTTTTACAAATGACCCATGTCTTGCTCCCCTTCTCACGAAGTATCAGCATTCTTAGATATCTTACCATCTGTCTCTAAATTGTTTTTTTAAGTGGATTTAATGTTGATATTGACAGCCTTGAAGACTGATGTTTTGCTGCTTGCTCCATATTCTCCTTATTGCTTTTATTGTGCCTCAATCCTAAGGCAAAGTCCCTTTACATCGGGGGGGGGGGAGATATTTCCATGGCCAGTTCTTGGCTAAAACTGCCAAAAGGGCATCATTTAACAAGGTCTAATTCAAAATAATCCAGTCAAGTCATATAGCCCTGTCATGAAAAACCAACACTTCGAATTTACTGAGCTACCTTGGGCCTCTAGATTGCACAGGGGAATGTGCAGAAGCAGTGCTTCACTGCACTGCTCGCTTTTAAGTTTCCCTCATCCCCTGCCCAGTATATCACATTGGATGTGAAGGGCTATAGTCTCCCTTTAATGCCAGTGTTTATTTTTCATGAATGCTTTTGGGGAATGAAGAAGTTAGCACGAATTGGAAACAGAATTTAAAATCACTGTGAAGAGTGAATGTGAGTCTCATATGGTGGTCCCATAAAGGTAGCCCAAGTTCGACCATTAAGAATCTTGGTTGAGGTCTGCAGAAGCCAGTGGTACGTGGCTTAATGAAAACAAGAGCCTGTGGGAGTTTTGTGGGATATTTTGTTTTGTTTTGTCTTAAAACACACTGGAGCAGCTCTGTTTTTCCTGGACTCTTTCTCACTGATGCCAGTATGAATTGTTAATCAATAAGAAATTCCTCAAGCAGCCAGATTTGTGAGGCTGCTGTAGCAACCTCTTTGCACCATATTTTAGATGGCAGAGGCCCATATGTTCTTTTTTTTCCCTTTTCTTCTTTTTTCTACCATAAGCATTGTTTTAGTCAGTACTACATGGATATTAAACCAAGGTCCTGATTGTGTGTGATCATTAAAAATCTCAAGGCATTCCCTCCAGAAGTTAATCTTTCAATTATCAGTTAGGGGAATTCAATTTTGCTTCCATAAATTCTCCTGCTGTTCCAATTAAATAGGGATGGCCAATTTCTAAATGCTTGGGAATATAGCCAGCTGCTGTGCACAGTCTGTGCCATGACTCTTCAGGTAACACTCCATGAGTTGAAGTAAGAATTCTGGTCCTGCAGGACATGTTAGGGAGTGTGATAATGCCAAAGCAACCACATGCCCTTCCTCCTGTCCTTTGTCAGGCCAAGCAAAATGCCTGGAGGGCTCCACATTTTTGAAGCCTGGCTCCAGGCATTCCAAGGCTGTACAGACATGCCTGCAAGGTATTGTTGACCATTATAAAGGGAAACTTCTTTTTCACCTTTTTCCTAAGCTGTTGTGTAGCACTGCCCAGGGTGGCCAACTGCTGCCCCTGGCTCCATTTCAGTCATGGATGTAGGCATCTCTTTGTGTATTTGGCCTTCTTTAGTTTGGAATCTTCTAGAATAAAAAGTGAGGTACACATGCAAAATAGGGGCATCTCTGGAAATTAACATCATCTGATGTTCTGTACTCTGAAATCAAAACCAAGAGCGTGCCTTTCCCACATGATTTTGCTCCCACCAAAATGATGTCCCAAAACCCTTGCATGTGCATGCCCATTGGAATCACTCTGTGTACTGCATGTCTTTGCGACTAACCGAAGTGCTACAAAAATACTTTGGTTTGTGATATTAGCAGAATTGGGTGATGAATGTAAAACATGGCCAGTTTTCATCCAAATACATCTGTATTTTTCACTTTTACACTGGCAACTACTGAATTTTGGCTAGTCAGATCTTACCAACATGCTGTTCAATAGGAAACCCATTTGATGATCACCTCTGTAACCTCTGTGCATGCTGTATCTTGTATTCACATATAAAAGAATTCATAAAGGAAGTGCTAACCCCTCCAGGAAGAAGGAGCCAGACCGTGTGATTTATCTACATTTACCTGTGGGAGATAAAGTTGGGAAAAATCTGGTGAAACACATCCTGTAGGTTTCAAGGTGTTTGATTTGTTTAAAAAGTAGCTGACAGATTTGAAGTGTGCAACTGAAAGCATTCCTGATAGCAAACTTTCCTTCATGTAGGGCTTGCCTGAGTACCCACTGGAGTCAGTGGACTTTCTAGGGAGTAAGATAGGATTTGGGGGTGAGTGCTAGCAGATCTACGCAAGCAGAGTGATGTTTGCTCATCAAGTGATAGCAAAACATTTACTTTTTGCCTGCAAGAAATGCTGTGTAACTGAAATTTGTTTTGCTGGATTTCTGGTTCTGCCACTACTATCCCTACTGATTGTTTGGAGAAGGTCCTCTGCAGATTCACACACACTCAATTGATCATGAATGAAGCTAAGAGCAGTTATTAATCTTACTGCCTGGTTGCACTCTAAACCCCCTTCTAATCCTGCCTCTGTTCTCTTAGACAATGACTGCAGTGAGATGAAGGCAAGATCAATGCCAGCATGGAGCTGCCCTTTTTAGTAGTTACCGTGGCAGGGTTTTATACATCAGCAACAGCTAGTGGTTCTCAGTGTACTGGGGGGAGAAGGGAGTGAAGATGAATTAAAAGGCTCAAATGTTGTGCTCCTGAAGGGGTGGCAGAGTCCCAACCTGACTCTTGGTCCCTGGTGAGTTTTTGGGTTCCTTGTATTTAACGACTGACCTAATGAGATACTGCAGCCGTACAGCCCTTTGGAGATCCATGAAGAGCTCAGCACAAGCTAAGAAAGGGTGCATTGTGTCTTTGATCCACTGGGCAGTATTTCACAGGCTAGCAGATTTAATAAAATCTCAGAGGAACCTCAGCTCATTTTTTAAGAGGCTTATTTAACGTTGAGTTAAAAGTTCCCTTTACTCCTGCATTGTTGGAGACCATTTGCTTCTTGTGTGCAGCCAGAGGACCTGCAGCGAACTGGGGCTTCATGAGCCCATATTGGATATAGGCAGGTGGTTGAGACTCGTTAGAAATCTGCAGGAGGAGTAGTGGGATGCAAGAAGCTTCCTAAGCCTTTTTGTGTTCTCAGTCTTTGAAGTCATCCACTGCCTCACATGCAATATGAAAACTTTGCTCCACACCTGAAAGGCAAACCAAGCTACTGATAAGGTCAGTCATTCTGAGCTGCATGACGTGAAAAAGCTATGTCTAGTACCACTACTTCTAGTAATGGTGTTCGTACCACCATCAGCGTTAAGTAAGGATAACTGACTCCACAGCTAGAAACACAGACTCAGGTTTGGGTTGGAAGGAACCTTAAACATTATCTAGTTCCAACCCCCCTGCCACAGGCAGGAACACCTTCCACTAGACCAGGTTGCTCAAAGCCCCATCCAGCCTGGTCTTGAGCACTGCCAGGGATGGGCAAGCCCCTGTGTCTAACCTGGCCTTGAACACTGCCAGGGATGGGGCAGCCACAGCTTCTCTGGGCAACCTGTGGCAGGGCCTCACCACACTTGTAGTGAAGAGTTTTTCCTATTATCTCACCTAAATCTCCCCTCTTTCAGCTTAAAGCCATTACCCCTTGTCTTATGACTACATGCCCTTGTATAAAGTCCCTCTCCATCTTTCTTGTAGGCCTCCTTCAGGTACTGGAAGGCTGCTATAAGGTCTCCCCACATGAACAAGTTCACTATCAAGGTGTCCTCCCCTGATACAGTGTTTATAGAGGTGGCCAGAAACCAAATATGAAAGTGGAGAAGATCTTACAAAGATTGATAAACGGATCCTTGGAGCTTTAGCTAGTGCCATAGTTTCCTGTTCAAAGTCATTCATCTAATGAAAAAAAACAAAAGGTGGGGAAGAATAGCAGGGAGCCAGGCAGGCTGGAAGAGATCCACTCGAGCAGCAAGCTTTCTTTGATGTTCAATGCTGAGGACTGGGAGCGTTTGCACCAGGAAGCAAATCACTACATGCCATTTTGGAGTGCAGACCTAGAGCAGGTCAGAATCTGAAAACTGATGAATACTCAAAACTGCAGTGTTTGTTTTTGAACATCTGATCACTTTAACCACTACTCTGCTCACTTCTGTTATTGTTACAGGAGGTGCTGGTTGTGGACCGCACGGATAATTTCACAGCAAGAGTTCCAATATAAGCCATATGTTGACCCTTAAGTCTAACTTTATATTGAGGAACTATTGCTAGGAAAATGTTGATGATTAGTTTAAGGGAGGGGAAGGATTTTGCTTAGATTTTCAAAAGTGCAGGGTAAATACTTCTGAAGTCTCAATCACTCAAATATTACCCTTTTTAAAAATTAAATACAGTCTCATGGTATTCAGTCACCACTAACTCTAAAATAGAATCCTTTATAAACTCACAAAATTCAGTGCTAGGTTCTGCCCATTCCCATGGATAATGCAGGCTGCTGAAGTTTTGGATTTGAAACAAAAATGGAATCTCCACCCATGGACTAGTAATTAAAATGTTTATTGTCATTTATTGAAGTTTGGCTTTCTTGGTGGATAAAGGTTTGCATACTTAAGAAATTTTAACATGAACAGTTAGTCAAAATTAGCACCTGAAATCATTGGAGATGGGAAGGGAAGGCTCCAAACCCTGCTTTAGAAGAACTTTTGCCAATTTATACTTCTCTTGTAATATAGCAGCTGAGGCCCCCCACAGTCATTGGTCCTTGTAAAATC
>NW_009929656.1:25459-45077 GCF_000696875.1 Nestor notabilis | reverse complement strand
CGCTCCCTGCCTGCTGACAGAGGCAGATCCTGCAGAGATGAACAAAATACAACCTCCACAGGTATTTTTAAGAGAACTCCTTCATTGAGGGAAGACAGCAGAGGGGAACAAATGCTTTCAGGAAGAAGAAATTGCTGTTTGGAACTGATGTGTCTAGGGGCACTGTTGAATATCAACAGAAAACAAAATTATATGAGGTATCACAAAGGAAGAGGCAGTCATGTAAAAGGCAAAGATGATTTGTGAGATTTTGCAATAGCCTCCCAAGGGGAGCAAGGCCTTTTGCTGGAGACATTTAAAATTAGACTGGACTGTGCAATGGAAATTCAGCGTATGGGCTCCCTTGGGACAAAGTGGATAAGCCACTGGGTCTCCCTTTGCATGTTCCCTTACTCTTTTGTAACTCTTCCTGAATACCTCCATTCCAAATAATGATTTGTCTTCCCCAGACACCCATCCTGGCTCTCTGTTCCTCCCCTTTTCCCCTTTAAGAAAGGAGCTGTGTTTGATTCATGGTGTCAGTTATCTTCCAAGCTCCATGCAGATCCCAGGGGTAAGAGCTCATGGGGCTGATGAGGGTAGGAGTGATCAACTGCAGGCTTTCCTGTTGCTGAGCTTGCTGCAGGCCTGACCGTTTTTAAGACTTCAACAGATGTTTCTGCTTAGAAACTATTGGCATCTTTATGGACTGTTTTTTCCATTCTTCTCTCCCGGCCTGTGTCCCAGCAGCAATGAATTATGTAAGACTACATTCTAGCCTTTTCTTTATTAATATTTCTGTAGATGCATCTCTAAGAAGTACATCTACCTCTCTCTCTCATAGTTTTAGGTGTGCTGGCTTTTTCTTTGAGCAAAACACCCGCCTACTCTTAAAACTACTTATATGTCTTTTCATTCTGTTGCAGATACAGACAGTTACTAGAATCCCAACTCCTGGCTTCAGATTCAGCATGTCCCTCATTGTTCGTGGTGTGGTCTTAATCAATATGCCTTGTGCTTAAAGGTTAACTTCTTACTATAGAGCTGTTCTTATTTGTCTCTTACTATTGGTACTTAACAAATAGTAATTAATAATAAGTAATGGAAGGAGATTTAGAAATTGCTGCTAGACTTCAAAATGGCTCCAACAAGCATCATCCCCACCTGGCTTAGTGGTTTAGCTGACAGTTATTAGAAATGAACAAGTTTCAAACAGTCTTGAGTAGAATAAAAGCACTAGGCTGGTTTATTTGCACTGTTGATAAGCACTTGTAATCCCACAAAATACGCGGTGTCATGCGTGCAGGGCAGCTGATGCAGCCTGGGTAGACTTAACCCTTTTACACTGTACAGCAAAACTTCAAAGCTCAAAACTGGCTAGATTAAGTTTCTTAAAAAGATGCTGTAAATAATATGTGCAAGACCACATGCAGGTTAGTTTAACTCGGGAGACAGAGAAACTTTCTGCATTGGAAAATTTGGCATGGCACCACCAGACTATTACTACTTGATTTCAGACATACTGTAGTAGCAGAAATAAGCTGTTTCCTTCTTTGGGAACACACTACTAGAAGGAGACAGAGTAGTCTTAGCCAGTGTGCCACAGCCAAATGTGGGATTTTCATGCAGGCCTATGTCTAGTTACTGCAGCAAAGGGTTGCTGTAAATCCTCTTGATGCACTTAGCAACTGAATTCCCACTGGAAGGAAAGCACATCTTTGCCAATATAATACTCTCATTGTTCACCACCTCAAACTCTTTTCATGACTGTGCTGCTCTGACAAGACACAATGTTATTGCAAGTCGTCTTCTTGGCATTTTACCCTTTCATGAATTTAGCGCTGATATAAAGTTGCTGTGTGGATTAGTTCCTTCTATTTACAGTATATGTATAGTTCTCCAGTAACAGCCAAGCAAGTTCACGTTGTCCTACCCAGGTACCTCTGCACTGGTTTTAGACTAAGTCCTTTCTTGGCACCTTGTCTGAGACTGTCAAGCAAGAGCTCAGTGGTACTGGCGGGTGTGGTGTGGCTTTGGATCACTAAGGAGACAAGCTGGATTGGTCATTTGGCCACTGGAGTCCCGCTTCAGAGAGAGCAGAGTGCAGTATTGTCAGTGCAGGCACTGGACATGGCTCAGCTGGCATGGGTGGCTTGGACTCACAAGAGGGTTCAGCCCCCACTGAAGTCCCCTGCATTTTCCATCCTGGAAGGAGAGGGATGAATCTCACCTAGTGAGAGCTGAAACATACACACAGCAGGAGAGTATCAGTTAAATTTTAACTGTCCCAGCCTTTTTCTGTCTTTGAGTAGAAAACCATACTATAAGGATTGCCAGGTCAGCCAGTCCAGTATCTTTTGTCAGTAACTGCATTTGTAAGAGAAGTGCATACAGTAGGCACTTTGGTAGACAGGGATTCTTTAAGGCTTTTCAGTATTTATTTACAGGAAGATAAGGCATTGCTGATGTGAGCAGGTATTTCCCCTGTTTTGAACAGGGAGTGCCATTGCAGTTATCAACTTTTTGTCGACTTATGTAAAGAAGAGACAAGCTCTGTGCCTTAGTGTCTTCAGAGAGCTTGACATTGCACAAACATCCTTGATGGACATCCTCACTGCTGCCTGGTTTTGCTGTTACTGTTATTTTTAAAACCTAGTGCTCTACTGGTGAAAGGAGTCACATAGCAAAATGGAGAGCAGAGATCTGAACTCATTAATTCCTGTGCTTGCTCCTTTAGACTGTGCTGTTTTTCTTAAGAGAGTTTAATTCACTTCAGGATCCAGGAGAGCTATGAGCCAAGCTATGAACCATTATCCACTAACAAAAATCTGCAATAATAGCAAATGGAGCATGTAAGTTGCCTTGCCAAGGAACTTGATGCTCACTTTTTTCAGAGGTCTCTGTACTGAAGGTCTCCCCAGATCTCTCCCTGTTGAATACAAAATCTTGTCACTCCCCAGGGCCCATGACTGATCCCCTGCCTAATGGCTTTTTGCCAGCCCTGGTTTATATGGTTATATTGTTGGCTGATACTGCATTTCTACAGTTCAGTTTTGTTTCTTAGTCTTAGAAGTGGCCATTTTTATTGTCAATAAATACATCTCTTTGCCCAGTACACAGTATTCTCTTGGCAGCTTGGTGCTCAGAGACTATAGGGAGCTGTAAACAACACTGTTTATACTTTCTGCTGATACCAGAACATTAGCATATAAATAGGGGCGAGATTTAAACAGGCTAAAACAACCCCAGCCTGGCCTATTGGGAAGGGTAGACAAGCTGCTTTTCACTCTCCTTGCCAAGGATGTCAACTTTTCTGTGGGACTATTGCAAGAATGAAGGGCTTAAAGAGATGGGGAGCTTTTATCTAACAAAAGAAAGGTCGATGAGCCTTAGAAATGCAGAAATGGACTGAATAACAGTCTGCCTGTTGGGATTTCCTTGTGAGCCCTGTTGATGTTAGTGTGGGGCTGTGGAGGGTGGGAAATTACTTAAAAATCACCACTGAGCTGTTTGATAAGAGTTTCCTTTAAAGAGAGAGTTACAGTAAAGTGTAAAAAATACAGTAATTGCACCTGGAATGAGCATATCACTTCAGAAAAAGTTATTTTGTTTACTGAAAGAAACGTATCATGTGATCTTTAGCAATTTTTTTTAGCTGCACTGTATTTCAGAAACATGGCACAGCCAAATACTAAATCCAGTAACCTCCCATATCTTATCTGTCTATTGAATTACTAAAATTCCTCTCACCTTTGGCACCAGTGAGAGAGAGGCAAGAATGCTGCAGGTGCTGTCAAATGGCTTGAGTCCTTTCCTCTTGCAGTTGAAGTTTTATTTTATTTTTCATAATAGCACATGCAAAGCAGGGTTAACAGAAGCGTAGAGACAAGGGGGAAAAGAGGTTCTCAGTTAACAGTCCTTTGGAAAGCAGAGACCAAGACACAGAGAAAGAAAAACCAGAGATGATGTTTCCAGGTGAGAAAGAGGTACTGTGGGATTTTAAAGAAAGCTGTCACATGAAGAGTGGGGATGAAACTGTGAAACAGAACCTATCTGTGCTTGGGATTTGTTATGGGCTTTGCAGATGTGCCTCAGCAGCACACAGACCTTTGGAGATACTTCCATTTCAGGGCTGGAGAGCTTTGGGTGGAGCCACTTGCCCCATTCTCCTTCCTTCTACTGAGAGGAGGAATGTTTGCAATGTTTTTCCTCTTTAGAAGCAATGAAATTCTGTGCAAAACCAAGAAATTCCCATTATTGTTGTGTACCATCATATTTCTGCAGTCTCTGGGGAAGAAAAAAAAAAAGGTTTCGAAGTTACATTCCCAAAACTATGATTTGCACAGTGTTTACTACACAAAGATTGCTGCAGGAGTGTCTTGCATAGCCACCATAAGTGTGGCAGTGAAAAGGGAACATGATAAAGAGGAGATGGGAACTGAACTGGCTTTTACTCTAGGCTTTTTCCTAGAGCTCTTCATTTGCCACATCTGTGTTTGGTCCTCCCAATGACTTGACCTATGTGCCAAAATGAAGCTCAAGTCATGGAATAACTGGTGGTGGAGGTAAAACACAAGTCAAAAAGCACTTTCCAAAACAAACAGCAGTGTGCAAGGCAAGTTTGTGCCTCTGTGGTGAGGACCTAATGCAAGCAGGAGGCAAACCTGTCCTTTGCTTGGGGTGCAGGTTGCCAGCAGATAAGCCACTGCCTTTGTGGGGATGGGAATGTCCGACTGCACTCTGCTGGGGTGGCTCTGTGAGAAAAGGAGACATTTCTGTGCTGGGGGGCAGTGGATGACCCAGAAGGGGAGAGGCACTAGGCAAAAACCTTGTTTATTTCAGAAAAGGCCTTGATCACAGAGCCACCACGTTCTCCCACAGGATTAGTTGCCCTTAGATTAACCTCATTAGCATTAATTATAAAGTCTGACACATTTCCCTGTCATTATCTCCCCTGTGTCATGCTATAGAATGTCTTCCTCGTGCTTCTGTCTTTTTATCAATCTGGTAGATTAGCAACCAGAGTTTTTTCACTATGTTATCTCTCAAGCTTTTTTCCTCCAACGTAAACTGGCCAGTTTTAGCACAGGGTATATTGCAGTCATCCAAGTTTAGTACCTCTTGTTTGTCAGGCAAAAATGAGATGAAAAGGACAACTAGTTATTGTTCATATAGTAACCTTAATACCACCGGGTGTAAAACCATGCTTTGTATTTGGGTTGGTATTCCAGTCCCATGAGTTTTTCCCAGTCTTTAGTGAGTGTGGGCCTGGCAAAGTGTTCTCCATCTTGTGGAACTCCTGGGCCTCTGTTGGGATGGAGATGGGTAGAGCACCACTGTCCTTCCAGATGGTTTGAGGGAAAGGACAATCAAGTACCACAGGGCCTGTGTTCAAGGCAGCATGAAGAGATGATATCTGGAGTTAAGCTTGTATTAAATGTTCCCTCCTGCTCCATACACAGGACAATCAAGTACCACAGGGCCTGTGTTCAAGGCAGCATGAAGAGATGATATCTGGAGTTAAGCTTGTATTAAATGTTCCCTCCTGCTCCATACACTTGATTTATCTTATGTGCAGCAAGGTTAACTGGAAGCTTGTCCTTCCTCAGTTTGGATGCCACTTGTAATCTTGGCACATCCCATTTGGTCTTCCACCACCAAAAAAGAAAACGTTGATAGGCTTTGATGTATATACTCCTCTCACCAGAGGGCAATGAACTCAAGTCTCTTTGTATAGAACCATCCAGCATCACGTAAGCAAAAGTAATGCTCCCTGTGTGCTGAAACCCAAAGAACACCACCTGACTCCACAATAGTATTTGAATAGAGAGGTGGTACTGGGTCAGGGTGACTCCAGCACAACAGGTGGCACACAGATAAGCAGGCTGCCCCAGTTGTCCACAAAACAGCATGGGATGCCAGTGGGAGGACTTGGCAACAGTCACTGCAGGAAGAACTGGCATTCACACCTACTTTGTGGCAGATAAACTTATCTGATCTCAGTAATTCTCCTTCCAAAGTGGCTTTGATAGCCTACATTAAGAAGCCACATGCATTGCAAAAACAGTAAAGTTCAGAGGCAAGACACTTCAGTGAAGTAGACCTGCAGCACAGCTCAAGTGCAGGAAAACTGATGCATAGAAATGGGAAGAGAGTTGAGCATGAGCTGCTGCCAGTCCTTGGAGGGTTTTAAAGAGGCCCAATCTGAATTTATTGAATCAAAAGTGATCGGGAGAGGCTAACCGATACAGAGAACTGCATTTGTAATGTCTTCATTTTACCATTACCTTTCCTTATTCTCTCTTTGGCGCTGCTGTTGCATCTCACAGCAATAAGCAGCTCAGCCGAGGACTGGCATTTGGTATTCCAGCCTGACCCAGTATTTTGCAGGGTGCTAAACAGCCACAGCGTAGATGCCTCAACCCTTCTCCCAACCTTAACATGCAGAGAAACATCTATGCAAAGACTTACAAAGCCTCTCAAACACCCTGCAACTGGGACAAAGATAGGAGGAAATGAGATCTCTTCAAGAGTCCGTTTAAAAATCACACTGTGTGGGTGAACTGGGATTCTCTCTAGCAGGCTTTGGGAAATTAAACTTTTGCTTTTGGGTACTAGCTTTACTTTGATCCAGGAGGCCCATCACATTTGACTCAGACACTGTTGTAGGAGAGAATGTTTGGAGAGGCTTTTGAGGGACAGTGATATTCTGTGAAGGCTCGTGGCCAGGTTGCAGCTAAATCCCAGCCTGTTCAAAGAGGTGGTCCCACTTCTGATCAGAGAGAGGTGAGGGCAGGTTAGGCTATGGAGTGGTTTGCCGCTTCACCGCTCTTGCTCATACCTGTGCTGTGGTGAAGGGTTTCGGGCTCTGGAGCTGTCAGTCCATCAGCATGCCTGAACATGAAAAGTGTGTTTGCTACCAGAGCATGGCCCGGGAAGATGGCGGCTTGGCCAGGCTGCACTCGGGTGCACCCGCTGTGCCTGCCCTCCCTTGCCACTTGATAAATACCCTGCTCCTTCCCCCACCCTCCTGCCCATTTTCCACAGCAGAGAGCAGACACAAGGGGCCCCTTTCATCTTGGCACATCCCCTTGCTGATTAATGTGATGCGATGTTCCCACAACAACAACACTATGCCGGCCATGTAATTAGGCGGGAGATAATGAATGCTTCAGAGACTATTCAGGCAGCAGTGCCCGCCTCCCCGCCGAACAAGCTCCTTTCTCAGCAGTGAAGCCAAGTGGAAGGAGCCGCAGCAGAAATGCCATTGGTGCCGTGCTTAATTGTGCAGGAATTGGAGGCTCTCGCAGTAGAAAAGAGAGTAAGGGCTGGCGGTGGGAGAGATGGGCAAGTGGGTCTACTCTGGTATCTTGGGGCCAAACTTTTTGTTTTGTCTTTTCATGTGTTTGACCTTGTGGCAGGAGAAGCCTTAAATGTGCACATCTCTGGCTTTGTACGTGTGTGCCTTTTTTGTTTCAAATCATTAGGGAAAGCCATCATTTAATAAGCATAAGACTCAGTCTTCTCAGTAACCCAGAGGCAAAGATGCTGGTGCTACTTAGTGGCCTTTGAAATGTGGGAAACACACTGGGGACACAATAGGCTTATTCTCTTTTAGGGGGCTTTACAGTTAAGCTGCCATTGTCTGGCTAACATTAGCAAGAAAGATACTCCCCTTTCTCCCCAGACCCCTATGTAGACTCTGAGAAAACAACCAATTGGTTTAAAATGCACTATCCAAATGCCTTCAGATCACATGAGAATAAAGCCAGCAAGGAGCTGAAAGTCTGTCTGATCAGCTGGAAGCCAATGGATCTACTGTCAAAGGTCTTAGAAGAAATTCAGCCCTCTGCTCAAATTGCTTTCTGGAGTTTTTTATCATTTGTTTATTAATGCAAAATCTTTTTAAACTTCATACCTCACTGTACCATGTACTAAATGTAGGCAGTGCAGCCTGGTGTGAGCAAATGGTAAAACTCATCATAAACTGACTTCAATAGTTATAAAAATATAAAGGTAACTGAAGTTTTGCATTTGGTCCAAATAGGCAGAAAACAGATGTTGGTGATAATGATGAAGCAGGGAAGCTCAGTTTGTGTGTGGATTAAGTTAATTTCTGAGCAAAGGATTACTGGAGGATGGAGTATATCAGAAAGAGTAACTTTCAACTTATAAAGTAGAACAATTCATATGCACACTGATACTTAAGCCTGCTTCACTCCAACAAGCTTTAAAGCCATAATGTGCCCTTTTGTCAATAAGTGCGTTCCCAGGCAGACCCACTGATCACCCTACTGAATTAAGTGACAGAGTCTTTTGTGCATCCCTTCTTGAATGGCAAATGGATGCAAGTTATATTATTCTACTGCTTAAACCCATTTTCTCATCAATTTAGTATCTAATGTGTACTGCATATCACTACTGCACATTTTGACTCCACATCAGATGGTGCACAGTAAATTCTTAAGCTTTTCTAGTATCTACAGTATCAAAAAAACAAATTTCACTGACAATCATTTCATGTTGCAAAGTAATAGTAGAGTTGTGACAAAAAAAAAATTTTTTTTTGACAAGGAAAACAGCTTTTACCAAAGAAAATCAGTTCCACTGACATCTTCACAGAGATACCCGGTGGTATGCACAGTCATGTGCCTCCATGTCATGCAAACACACTGCAGTTGTTTGTGCCATGCCATTGTGTCCCTAAGCAGATGCACGTAGTCTCACTGTAACCCTCAGATCATGTGTCGTCTATTTCCCCTCCCTCTTGTCACATGCACAAACACAGCCTACAGGCTCTACGTGTGAAACAGAGAAGGGAAATAGATGATACGTGATGTGAGGGTTATAGCGCTTCTAAAACTCATGGTCAGCATTTTATTGGTGTCAGGGACTCAAGGGTTAAGAGGCAAAAGCATTGGTAGTGGAACTAAGGAGCCCAGTTGTTACTGCCCAATACTGAGAAAGAACTCTGTACTGAAAGGAGATGTAAATGTTTTCCTTCTGTCTACACTGTTTGCTGGCAAGGAATGCTGTATCATGAACTTAAGTAGGTACTTCTCTCACGAGCATGATGTCCTCCAGAAGAACTTGCATGGTGTCCTCTAGAAGAACGTAAAGACAGTGTTGGCATTGATTCTGATTTGTAAACCATGTCTATACTTATGAGTGCCATTCCAGGCAGTATCCTGCAGCAGCAAACATATTCAGTGGGTTTCAAGAGGAATGAGATTGAGCACAACTCATGCAGGATCTGTAAAACCAGCTTGCTCTCATGAAGCAGAATATCTCCTTGTGATCCCTTTTTCCCCTCTGCCTAATCTGATAGCAAAGCAATACTCCAGCCATACACTGCACATCTGGGAGTGGATTTTCCAGTGCAAAAGCCATTCAGTCACCAAAAGTTCAGCGACATGACCTTTCTCAGGGCAACCCGCAAAGAGATTGGCACTTTTGGAATTATGTGATGTTGACAACATCTGGAGTTCAGTTGTCTCTGCTAAAAAAACAGATGTTTTGCTTCTGCCGGTCACAAACTTCTCACCATGTTCACCATTCTAATTTCTGTTAAAATTGGATTCAGCCAAGAAATGAACATAAATTTGCTTGGAAACTATCCCAAAGAATCTGCTATCTGACCTTCAGAATGTTTTGCAGCTTTACTTGCTCTTGACAGGCTCTGAAACTCATCCAGATCTCTAGTTGGGATGGAATTTCTTTTGCATTTTTTCTATTGGCCCAAGTGATGTGAGGACCATCCCAGTGAAACCCTGATACTGTAATAACAATGAACAAGGTAAGGGAAGAGGCTCTCTGTGTGACCCTTGCTGCTACTATAACCAGGAAAGAGTAATGCAGCCACCTACGCTTCCAAATTATGCTAAACCTGGACCATATTTTGGCCTCTTATGGCTGTTGCCATAAGGAAAAGGTAGGCAAGAATAGCCATGCTAGGTAGCACCAAGATCACAGAGCCTTTGCTGGCTACTTGACGTGCTTTTTTATAACTCATGCTGCAGCTTGTATAGACTGAGAGGCTCCTGCAGACAGAATACAGAGTGTTAAGAAATCATTAGGGTAAGAGTTTGCATTCACTTTTCGTTTGCTGTGCAAGCCCTTTACTCTTAGATGTTCTGGAAGAGCAAAAAGGGTCAACCAGCTGTTTCTGGACTGTTTCATTTTTGAGGAATACCAAGAATGGCAGAAGAAATTGAACCAGGAGAAGAAGGCACAGCCAAAGTACTTCTGCTCTCCAGCAAACCTCAGCAGCTTGAACAGTCTTTCCACATAGCTCAGAGCAGGTGTGGGAACATGTGCCATTTGTGCGTGGCACACAATCCCAGAGTGCCGTGGCTGGAGGACGACAATTTTGCTGGGAAATAGGTGAGAGAAGAGGGAGCAGCAGGAGGCCTGGCATGGTGCTGAGCTCAGTCTTGACTCTGAACACCAGCTCTGGCATTGGTATAGTTCCGGCTCTGTGCTTTCTGCCCTCCCATGCCCAGCACAATACCAGCCACGTGTGAAACTCCTGCTGACTCACGCTCATGGCCTGGAACAGCCTTGGCTTTGCCTGTGTTTAGTTCTTCATGCAGCACAGCATGGTCATGTTCTTGTACAAAATCCTCACTGCTAAGCGTCGCTGTCACTGTCCTGGCATTGCACACATGCCCATTCACCAGCTGAAAACTGTATTTCTGGCCTACCTACTACTAATTTCTTCCCTGTATAAAACTTCCCTCTTGAAACATGAGTTGGAGTACCCTGGACCAGGAAGATGGCTGTGGGATAGCAACATAATGACTTTAGACAAGCAAGCAAGTAACCAGCTGTAGGGGAGGGTACAAAAGGGGGGCAAAAGCAAACCTATTGCCTGTTTCTGTGCTTGCCAGCCACAACAGGCAGCTGTTTTGCCAGTGCTGAGAGCTCAGAAATAAGGGAGCACTAAAGAGTTAAAAAGGTTTTCAGGGAAGTCAGACTGGTGAGAGAAGGGGGGAAAGAGGAGGAGCAATCCTCTTGTGCACAGACTTTCCAGAGCCTCCGAAGATCAGTAAGCCCCAGGGAACCACAGGCATATGCATAGGATGCTTTTATTTTAGATCTGGTTTAATTTAGATGTTTGGGGTCTAAATAGATATGATTTACCCTAAAATTGATATATGGTGACAAGTTATTGCTTGTCATAGCAAACAGAACTGCAAGAAATGACCGAAATTCAACCCTCAGATTCAGCCTAAAATTCAGCCTGAGAGCAAGGGAATCTTACGGTCATATTCAGAGACAAACTGTTTGCTGTGAGTCATTAAAATATTTGAGATCTGAGAAGGTACCAAAATAGCTCAGACATTCACCTATATGTGTCACACTTACCCACATCTTACTGGTCCCTGGTAGCCAGCCTTTCTCCAGTTTAATTTCATCTCATTACCCAAAGATACGCCCCTTGTGCATTTATTTTGTTAATGAAATGCTAGCTCTATTGGAATATCAACTCTGTAGGGTTGCCAGGACATATAAAAAAAGAACAGCCATAAACTACGTTCATTATTATTGCAATTTAATTCTAGGTCTAGTACTGCTTCCAGAAAGCAGGAGAGGGAGAACAGAACTTAACATGTCCCTGACCTGTCCAGAGGGACAAAACAGAGAGCTTTTATTGTATTTGTTTCTACAGTGACTCAGTCTGTAGTAACTGGGTTAAAGTCCACTTAGAAACGAATAGAACAAAAGGCCTCCTGTTAGTGCTGGACATTTTCCCTCTTCAGATATCACCAGAAGGATTTAAAAAAAAAAAAAAAAAGAAAGAAAAAAAGCCCTCCAGCAGAATGCAGGAAACCACAAGCTTATGGGAATGTAGCAGCACTTTGGAAAGGAAAACACTGCCTCAGACTTTCATCTGCAGGGCTTGCTTCCCTCCCCCATCCATTTTTCCTTACCTTCTTTTAATCTCCTTAGAGCTAGAAGCATTTGCCAGGTCAACACAGAGCCTGGAGAAAAGGCTGCTGGGGAGAGCAGTTAGGTTGCAGGAGGTCATTGCCAGATCCCAGACAGAGAGAAAAAAGAAAACTGGCTTGTACAGATCGGGGTAGTCTGCAACGGGGCTCCAGCACAGAGGGAGCAAGCTTTGGGGCAGCTGGAGCTTGCAACCTCATGTCCCTGAGCTGCTTGGCAGGCTGAGGGTCTTACCGGGGTCAGAACCCTGGATCCTACAGGCTGTACTACAGGGCAAAAAAAAGGGCATTTTCATAGTCTTTATTTGGTATGTCTGGTTCTTTTTTTTTTTTTTTAACGTAGCTTAATGACATCTAAGTAACAAACTGCATAATATTCTTTAAGATACAAGAAGTATCTGAAATGCTTTCTGCCTTCCATTCTAAGTGTTGTCAAGGCATGCCTGTGTTTTCATTATAAAGCAAACATTTTCCAGCAAGCATTCACTGGATTTCATTAATTTTCACTTCATCTTTTTCCTAAGGAATGTGAGCTGACAGTACAGAAAAAGCATGTTGACATTATATTTTGCATGTGAGAATAAGCACTTTATTGAATTTTCCAAAACTTCCCTTTCCCCTCTCAAAAAAAAAAAAAAAAAGAGAAGAAACCAAAGAGGAATCTCAAACCTGAGGAAAGTTGCAGCTGTCTAAAATGAAATAGAAAGTGGAGTTAAAAGTTACTTCTTAACTATAGCTTTAGCTGTTACGGTGATCCTGGTTTGTAAAAACGGTGTGCTACTTCTTGTTAGGTGACCTAGACTGTGGAAACAGCTTGGTGAATGGTGTAATGAGCAATGTGTTGGGTGTAAGGGAGGAATGGGAATGCTTACCCAGAGCTGGACCACATAAGCCAACTGTCAGTTTAATTTAGACTGCTGCAGAACCATAATCTCAAGTGGTAAGCTTTTGAGTGACTTGACCAAGACCACATATCACATAAGCAGTTACTTTCTTTAGTTAGATGACTGATTCCGTACTGAGTTACAGAAGTTTGTCTTTTGTGTGTTCAAAATAAATAGGTAAACAAGAGTCAACCTTGCCATGCCTATTTCACTGAGAATTGATGACACAATGCAGAAAATTCAGTCTTTAAAACAAATTTCCATCCTTAATACAGTGCTATGTGTATCAGTTGCTTGTAGTGGTTGGTACCTTGATACCAGTGTCTCCTCTCTAGGTCACTGGGGACCATTTCCATTTCAGGTAGTGATGAGAATCAAAAATCAAATGGCTGGTTTTCGCTTATGTGTGGTGAGTTATTACAGATCCTCATGGACGAATAATCTTCTGTAAATCCTCTAAATTTGGCTTCTTATCATCATTTTCATTAAAATAATCAAATTCAATTATTCTGTCTTCTTGTACAAAGTCTCCTGCCTTAGCATTCTCTAGGCTGAAGAATTTGTGTTCTCCTGGCCTCTCTTCATACATCACCTGCTCCAACCCCAAACCATTTTAGGGTCCTTTCACTGGACTTCACGTCAGATTGCCAAGGTCTTTCTTGCACTGCATGCACTAAGACTGTATACGGTATTCCAGTATTTGTTAACTAACACATGGTTAAAGGCTACTTTGTCCTTAGTGTGATCACAGCTAGTCACAATTGAAAGCATGTTTTTAAACCCTGGCCAGAGCTAGAAAATTAAGCTTGACTAGCCAGGATGTTTTAAAGCCCAGTTGGGACTACTTACACTGAAAAAATCCAGCATTTTACAACATGTGCTAACTACACGTTCTTGGGCACTCAGGATAGGTAAGAAGGGTGACTGTTCCTACCTGGATAGTTTATAGTCCAGATCTTAGGAGTTAGCTGCTTTCAGGCATAATTTTAAATGTAACAGTTAAATTTAGCATCATCCCAGTAAACAGATGTTCTAACGCAAAACCACCTTTTATCGTGAATGTGCTGACTTAGAGCAAGTTTGGTAGCTAATGCAGTTTATTACATGATGCACTTCGATCTCATCCTTACGCATCAACCATGCAGACAGAAATGGAAACTGCTGGTTCATAAGGGAGCTCACACAGCTCTGACTAATGGGTAATTGGAGCATGTCAGTCTCTGCCATGTCACTGCAAAAGCATTGCATCGCTGCATACAGGATGGTCCATTCATTGCTTTTTAAGGTCCAAACCATCCTTGATAACCAGCTCTGCCAATACCAGTGTTCACAGGGAGCCGGGAATGGAGAACATTCCCTGAAATCTGTTTCAGGTTCAGAGCTTCTAACTCCACCTTCCTGAGCCTCGAGAGAGAAGTGTTTTTCCTCAGCTCTATCTGGTACAGTGCTCTGGAAAACTTCAGCTTGGCCCACGCCCTCCTCAGCCCCTGAACTTTGTAATTTCTCAGCTGCCAGAATCACTAGCTGCCCGGTTTTATGTAACTGCAAATATCTGCAGTGGAGCTGGAGAATACACACATGCAGGAAGTTTTGTGGCTTTTAAGCTATGCCCAGAAGTTTGCCTTTTTTTGGTTTTTTGGTGGGATGGGAAGAGGAGGAATGCAGTGGGGGTACACACAGGACTTACTTTCCAAAATAAAATGGAAATTCTGTCTGCTGCAAGGATAGGTGTAGGTTTGCTTTGGAAACCCTCCGCTTTTTGGAAGGGGCCCGAAACATGTTTCGGGGGTGGGGTTGTTGTTATATTTGAAAAGTGTAAATGTATCAATTATAATTTTTAGAGGTTTTCAATTCTTCACGTTTGTTGCCTGTTGCTCTAGGGAGCCAAATCTAACTTGTAACAGCTATTGCCAGTGTCTGTATAGCCAAAAGGGACCAGTGGTTTTCCCCAACCCCAGCTAACAGCTTCCCAGATGAATATGCTGTGCCTGGGCTTCTGCAGCCAAGCAAAGCAAACAGACGTGCAGCTTTTGTGGCATTTGAAGCTTTATATTCCAGTAGCACAGAAAAAATGGCACACACTCAGTGAAGTCAGGCGGGGCAGGGAGGCTGGCATTTCCAGGCCCCATAACCCCCTTTTCCCTCATTCCCTTTCAAATTGTTTGCAAAGCCCAAGTCGGTTTTTGTGTTTGCCATTCCAGAATAAATAGGTTGTGGTGGTTTGTGTGTGTGTGTGTAAAACAGAGCAAACTGGAAGAATGAGGCTTAAGCACTGTAACAACATAACAGCAAACAGCCTATCAAGCCAGGGACACCCCTGCAATAAACGAGCGTATCCAGACCTGTAATCACAAGTGACCTAGCAATAACAAATCAGTGCATGCCTATGGGTGTGGGAGGGAGATGAGCAGAAGTGAAAGAGATATATTCCCAGAAGAGCAGAGAAAGAGAACAGAAAAACTGAGGTGTGGAGGAGATAAACAGGAGGAGCATGCACTTTGAGTGTGTTGTTTGTGCATGTACATCCTAAATAGATGAAGTTAAAACTTTCTTCCTGTTTCCTACAAGGAAGGGGAATTTCATGCTTCTGCCAAATGTTGAAACAGGAGCAAAAATCAGCATCAGTTCCTCTTGAAACAAAATTAAAACTGCATGAAACCAGCAAACTGTTAACACAGCATACAAGTCAGAGTTGTTATCTGCAGGCCACTTGTGCCAATGGTGATGAGCCAGAGGTAGGAGCCACTGCACTCATACAGGGATGAAACTAAATGAGTAGCAAAATGGAAGCTTACAGAAGCAAGCTGTCAGTAAGGTTAGTTTTAAAGGGATGTAGTTAAAGATAAATATCAAAGTGTGCATAGCAGAGCTATGTTAATGAATTGCAGTCTTTCCAGTGACAGAATCAGGCTGAAGTCAGATTGTAGATGTGGAGGTATGATGCTCTTGCCATGTAACTGAAAAGTGTCAGTCTCCTCCAGGGTTGCAAGGTTGCCTGCTTGAATGTGAATAAAATGGAGCTTTTTGTTCAGACAAGTATGTCTCTCCCAGGGATGAAGAGTGACTGAAACAGCAAAAGAAGAGTACATGTGCTTACAAATGCAGTGATTCGTGACCATGTGTATCCTCTGTCCATGGGAGAGACAAGTATGTCAGTACAAACAGAATTACTACTTCACAGTCCTTAATGAAATTTTTTCTGCAACCCCTTTGGGACCCTGTTGATGCACAGCCTGTGTGCTGCAGGCTGAATTTCCTGAGTGCACTTAGTATTTAAAGACATTAATAATTTAGGATGTCTGCAACGGCTTCGTTTGGTGTGATTGGAGCTTCTGACCTCTCCAGGCTTTAATTCCCTGGACTGGGGCGCAGGCACAGAGACCCCCCTCTGTGGAACACCCTACACATCAGGGAGTGACTGTGGACTCCAGGGAGAGCCTTCCAAAGAGACTGAGATTAATGCTTGGCAAGGACAGGAGATACTTCACCAAAGTCCCACTTTTTTATCAGGTGCCTTCACCATATTGATACTGTGGAGCCATAGAGGTTCGGGCTCTGAACAGTGTTGTTACTGCACCAGTCCTGCTTGCTTCCCGTACCTTGTCCTGGCTTTAAGGGGCTTGATGAGTTTTGGGTCTCTGGCATGTAACCCTCACTCAGTGCTGTTTGGTGCATTCTTAGCCAGCACCAGGCTTCAGAGGGCAACAGACCAGACTCAGGAGTTGTAATGGACCTAACGATAATGCTGAAATTTGCAGCCAAGTCAGGGACAAGACAGCAGACCATCCTTGGGGGAGGCCATAAATGGTTGTCTAGTTCAGATTGAGGAAAGCAGCAAATGGATGTGTCCAATTTTCTGTTTTCTTCTAGGGCTGACTTGGGAGGTTGAGTGACTAAAGTCTGACCATACACTGAACCTTGCACATTCCAGCTAGGGCACTGATCAAAGCCAGGAGAGACATTGGATGTGTGGAAATGGTGTGTGTGTTGTCACGTTAAAGGGTTTTTTCTCTCAAATCAAGTTTGGGCAGTGCATTGGCATAGCGCTCTTTCCTTCTCCACCCTGCCTGGGTCAACTGGCTTAAGGCTCTTGAGCTTGGCATATATGTTTTGGGCTGGGTACATAGCAGCGGTGTCCTCCCTCTCTTGAAATTCTTAGTTTTACTTAAACTGCTATTAAAAGAATGGAGTTATTTGTGCAGAGGATGAGGAGACCTGAAAAGAAAGAGGAGGTCAAGAAGTCTAGCTTTGAGTACACATCCAGGGCTACTCCACAGGGAGTGGCTGGAATGACAGAAATGACAAGGGTGGTAGGCTTGTCTCATGGTGCTGCCAAGGAGCAGAGGGCCAGAACCCTTACCCTGCAATTGCACAGGAGAGATGAGCCCAGCATCCCTCTTACCCTCCATGTGGGGTGGTTGTGCAAGGATGGGGAGGCGGGTCCTGGTGTGACACGTCATTACCTTATAGTTTCGAGGTGAAGTTGCCCCATGTCCCCTGTGGCTGGGGAGAGGTGCTGCAGTGATTCCTCCAATCTTGGTGGAAGGTACTCTGTGCACTGTCACAGCCTGCACCCAAAGACTCCCAGCTTTCACTAACTGCCAAGAGGATGGAGCCAAAATTGGCTTTGCTTTATGGTGCCAGGTCCCAGCTCAGAGGATGTGCATATATTTTTGTAAGCTACACAAATTGACAGAGCAAATAGTCCCAGCATGGGAGGAAAAGGTAAAACACTGTAACCTCATTTTGACAAAAACTCATCGATCATGCAGAGAAGTAATTAAAAAGCATGGCGATTAAATACATGCCAGCAAATATCTTCAAATCCGAAGTCACTTGTGCCCAAAATAAGCAGTGCCTGTGCACATTTGGAGGAAAAGGTAGTGCTTCATGTTTTCCTCTTTCACCTTGTGCAGCCTCCAAGTGCTGTGCAGCCAACTTGCTCTTTGGACTTCCTCATCAGAGGCAAAGGGTTAATTTCAGGAAAAAGGAGAAGTTCTCTCTCTCTGGATGATAAAAATGATAAGGAAAAATCACAGTGTGTTTGGCTGTATTGGGAGTGAAATTGTTGTGTGCCAGCTTTGCATCCTGGAAACCAGCACTTTCATAACCAGGACCTGTAGTATCTTAAGTGGAGAGGTGATATTCCAAAACTGCAGATAGCACATTCTTGTGAAATTTAGCAGCTGCCCTTGGGAAGTTCTTCTGAAAATTTGCTTTTTTATTCCCTTCTCCTTGTTGTTATTTGCTTTCTGTTTCTCTTTCTGCAAAAAATGAAACAACAGATGCAGAGCTCTTTTTGGACAGTCAGATATGTATTCAGATTTTTAATTGGATTCATGTAGCATAATAATGGGTTAAATCAAAACACACACAAAACCAAACATCCCTGTGTTCTAAGAAAGCTTGGTTCCAGATCCAAACATCATATCTAAATTAAATTCTTGTTTCCCTGCTACTAGCCAGAAACCATGGTGAGATAAATGAGATCAGATGGGGAAAAAAGGAGGCTCGAATTCATGGCAGAAAAGTTCTCAGGATAACAGTGTATCTGTGGCTGCCCTGTCAGGGAATGAAAGAGAGGAATATTTCCATCTACTCCCACTTTACAACTGGCTAGGTACGTTAACATTTGCTTTCTTCTGAAAGCGTTGACTTTTGCTGGAAGCAGGGTACTGCCATGATCTGACATGAGAAGCCTATGGCCTCTCCCCCTGGGCAGATGGGACATAGCTTTCAGGTAAAATGCTGCTTGCCTTCGCTCTCTTTTGCTCGGTTACTAGCAATGCAGGAGCTTGTGTAGGAGCTGTTAGGAAGGCCTTGAGTCTCACCATGACTAAAGTCTCATGCAGGTGTAGAAAACAGACTCTATGACAGGGTGTACAACAAGGCCAAAACAACAGGCCTGATGGAAGGAGTAGATGGCAGGGGAGAGGGAACGAATCTACTGTGTGTTTGGCCTGTGAAAACTCACGTAATCAGAGTGGAGTTGAAAGGACTATGTAGGCGATTCCTGTCTGACACCTTGGTATGTGTATGAGGTGTTATGAACCCCTCTGTCCCCCCCAGCTTTACCAGCACCTTCTCACAGCAAGTCACAGCAAGCCTGAAGGAGTGCCACCACATATGCCCACTTCAGCCCAAGTAGACATACGTGTCTTTATCCCCATTACAGCAACAGCAAGACCAAAACCTGGAATCACGTGGCGGGTCTGCTTGTCTCTTGTGGCTGCTGTATAGGGGTGCAACTCCATTACCTGCACAAGATCCACTCTGACTTGTGACTATGTGTGAAAGAGGAATTAAGCTGAGTAAGTCCATGGTGGAGCGGAGCATACGGCTGAGGACTTCTGATAGCCTGGCACAACTATGTTGTGTCTTTGCAATGTTTCATCTATATTGAAAAGGGGCACGTGTTGCAGCGAGCAGAACATCTTGGCAGTGTTTTCACTTCCCTTGCACTGCTTCAGCTGGCATCTCCTCTCTGAGCACAGCTTCTCCTTGCACAAGAAACCACAAGCACGTTGAGGCTGCACTGTTGCAAGCAGAACAACGCTGTCACATCAGCTGGTGTCAAGCAGGGAGCCCTCTGCTCCCCCTGCTCCCTGGACAGATGCCGTCAGCTGTCCATTACTCCAGGTTACCATGCGCCCCATCCCTGTGTCTCCCAAAGTGCATCTTAAGTTTCTGGCAGGAGGGCTTGGAGGACCCAGAAGCAGACCTTCTGCCCGCTCCAGCAGCTCGCCATCGTGCCTGCCTAGCGCTGACCTTCCCTGCCCTTCGGCCTCTGCCCTCTCCTCCTGACCT
>NW_009929656.1:0-25428 GCF_000696875.1 Nestor notabilis | reverse complement strand
CGGTGCCTTCTCCAGGAGAAGACCCCTCGGCTGCTGCTTTAGTGTCGAGGGTGACCATGAGAGGAAAGCAGAAAATCCGCCTCTGATGACTTGCTTTTGTGGAAGGCAGTAATCAATACGTAGGGCACCCTGCTGAAGCGCGGTGGAAAAACAGGTTAACCCTCCATGCACTAACCTCCCGCAGGCCGCCATCTTCCCCCCACAGCACACTCAGCTGCTCTCATTTCCAGCCAGGAGGGCCCCTTCTCTATCTCCTTAAGCAAATCATGCCCATCCTGCCCTATTTTCTAGTTTTGGCCTGAAGAACAAGCTTGGAGGCGGGATTTTTGCTGGAGTTTATCCTTGCCGTATCCTCATCTGCTTGAAAGGTTGTCTGCGGGTAATGGGAAGAGCTGCTTCCTTACTTACAGCACCACAGGCCACGGGTGCTGGAAGGGGGAAGCAGGGGGGGAGTTTTTGTTTGTTTGCTTTTCCCTGAACCGTGAAGCTCTGGGCAGTGCTGAAGGCAGGATACCAGACCTGATGGACAGGATCTGGCCCTGCACGTTCTCCCTCCCCTTTCCCAGAGGAGTGGAGCCGATGGCCCCAGCAGCCTTTTCATGCCCTGCCAGCAGGGGAATGAGAACTAGGCCCACAGGTTGCATCAGGGCTCTTCTCCTGGTCATGCTGGTTGGCTATAATGAAAAAATACTCCAAATTCCTAGTGAAAAATCCTTTCTTCCTTTCATTATTACCGGGCCAGACAAGCTAAGCTAGCACCAGATCACTGAATGGTGGCTTCGCTCTGTGGTGATTATATAACCTAAAAAAATCAGTTAACTTGGTGTATATTCTGTCTGAACGTATCTGGGAATGAAACAGGATCAATGATACAATCCCAAATGTTGTTTAAAAGCGCAGTTAGCTGACGGGAGTAAAAAAGATCTTGCAGTGAAAGATACTGAAATGCAAAGTGGTGGGACTGTTTCAGACTTGATTTCCAAGCAGAACTGCTTTCAGATGCAGCAGCAGGTACCTTGGAAATGTGCTTCATTTTTTTGATATCTGTTCCTCATCTTTTGCAGAAATTTAACATATGTTCTGGACAGTAGGTTGGATCCCAAACGGGTTAAGACTTCAAGGTGCCTTGCCTCATCACTTAGGCATTAGCAGCGAGGTGTGACTGGGGGTAGTCAGCAATGCAAGTTCTTGTGCAGAAGGTACTGGTTAAATCTTATTGGTAGACTGTGAAATGTAAATGAATTAATATTTAGAAAACATTTTATGATTTTTCAGCTGCAAACCCAAGTATATGTTCAGTGGTTAACAGACTAGTAGTGATCAAGGCATGAAAACACCCTGTCAATTCCTCATAGTCTCTGTACTGGGAAAATTTATCTTGGTTTATGTCTGAGTTGATTTCTCTTTGCTTCTTTCTCAGGGTTGGATTTTTTTTTCTTTTTCTGTGATTTGGGCCATTGCTTTAACTCCTGGGAAATTTGAGAAGCACATTTTCTCTTTTCTTGGGAGTTGGACACTAAATTTCTTATAGAATTGATTTGATCAAGGTGAAATCAAGAGGGAATTAAAGCTCTCATTCTCACTATAGGTGCGCTCCATCTGTGTAGGTTTTACTTAAGAGCAGAAAGAAGAATAGAAGTTTGAGGATGCAAGATTTGTATACATCCTACGTTGTCAGTCTCTGTCCTGTTATGTGGAGATAAACTTCAATTCCTTCCTTATATGTTTCCCATTTCCCCTTTTATTTGAATTTGTGTTTCAAATCACAATTTTCTTTAGCCTTCTTTAAATATTTTTAAAATATTCATTAGCCTTATAGTAATCTTTCTAGGTAAGTAAATGTCTTTTAACAATAAAATCTTTTACACGTGGGAGAACTGAGGTACAGAGTATTAAATAATATAATTATTTAATGAATTTGAAAATATTTCAAAACTTTTAAGTACCTTTCCTTGTCAGCCTATATTTTATACTTCTTTGAACATTCTTTAAATGTGAAACATTAACTGTGTGATGGTGGGCAAGGAGCAGACAGGGAACGTGGTAATTTTGGAGGAAATCCTTAGGAATTCCAAGTACCCATAGTATCTCCAGATGGCCTGAAGGCCATGTTTTATATTGCAGTATTTCCGTTGTTTTTTTTAAATAGTTTTGAGACATTTCCAGGTGTCTTGATTGGAAAAGGTGCCGCTAAAGGTTGAAGCCCAGATCACCACTATAAAGGTGTAAGAATCTCATGGAAAAAATCCTAACCTTCTTTCTTTTGGTGCTTATGTAGCCCCTATCAGCATCGTATCTGATCATCTCATATGTATTTAACGACAGAAATAACAATAACAAGCCCTCTGTTTCTCTCTTCCTTCCCAGCCTGTAAATGAAATATAGCTTGATTTGTTCAAAGGACTTTTTCCTTGTGGGTTCTAAATATTTAGCTGTTGGTTTGCACAGTTTATCTACTGTTCCATTACTCCACTGGGGGGAAGGAGGGGGAGAAATGCCATTTCCATTATTTTGTAGAACTCAAAAAAGCCACAATGTTACGTGTTCCCCCTACTGATTCCCATGTAGAGTTTAACCAATACCATTCCCAGAGCTGTGCATTCATTACTTTATTGATGCTCAACCAGGGATGTTTTGGCAGGATTTAGTGTTGTGCATGCCATGTTATGTTAAAGGAAAGCAGCTATATACGTTAATTGCAGCCATTCACAGGATGGGTGTGGAGATTTAATATTTGTTTGTAGAATATGTTTGAGAAATCGCTATATTCCCTTGTTAATATCTTGTGAACTTGATAAAGTAACATTATGTTAAACAAGGCTCATTTTTCTCAATTTTATCTATCTTTCTGGCCTCAGTGTAAAGCAGGCTGATTGTTTTAACAATCAGCTTGATTTTTCGTTCAAATTTCTGTTTTCTCCTTTGAGACAACAGTGTGTACAGCTCCATGTTTTCCAGGTTAATTATTGTTTAAAAAGCACTGTACAGGATTGCAAAGGAGTTTCCTGAAGACACTGAAATTTGTGGCCACTGTTAGCCCTTTTTCTAGCAGAGTTTTGAAGATTCATCCCTTTCACGTGTCAAATTTCTTGTATTTATCTCCCTGTAAAGATCTGAAGGCCTTAAACTGAACAGTGTAATCTGTACAGTCACTTGTGCTGGGGGAGGTTGCTTGTTATTTAGGAAGCAAGACACTTCAGGAAAAGTGAACTCTAACCTCTTCAAACTATCCCAAATGCAGTGACTAGTGAAAGTAAAGCTTGATGCCACAAAGATGCACATCACAATGTGATCCTAGTCCTCAGAGTTGGCTGCTCATGTGTCCATGGCCTTGGACATCACAATGGGGCTGTGTTCCCTAAGAATCGCCATCTAGATCAGCTTTTTTTGACTGTCATAGTTGTTTGTGTATCTGACATCAGGGAGGCAGGCAAACCTTAATGCTCTGCCACTGTGACAGCAATCGTATTCTTTCAATACAGCATAATTTCTAGCGTATCTTAAATTTCTCCTCTTCTGCCAGCATCACCTCTATTTTTTTCTGCATTTGACTAAGCAGCAGGGTTTTTCTTTGGCTTTTATTTGAGCTAAGGAATTCAGATGGCTGGGAAACAATGCTATCAGTTTGTGAACTGAAGGCAGTATATAATTAGGCATCATAAATGCTCTCCTGGCATTCAAGGGTGCTGTGTCTCACACTTTTATACATGTCTAATGGTATGGGGAAGATAGCAACCATGTGAGCCCCTGTAATTGCATAAATCTCTGTGTATCATGACCCTTTAGGAGAAGTAGCGTTAGATGAATCTTGGTCTTTTACATTCATATAGAACAGAATGTTAAATTGAGGCAACAGCATTTTGTAATCATTAGAGCTAGAGACTGCTGAGAAATGCTATCATCTGAGTACTTCCTGCCCCTTTCCTCATAGTACAAAATAAATTTCCAAAATAGAAAATATTTCTCTTTCAGAAGCGTCACATTATTTCCAAGTTGCACAATCTAACAGTAGGAAAAAGTAATAAAGAATAAAACACAGTTCCAAAACCAGGATGCAGGTACTTGTCCCAATGTATCATCTTTATGAAACATCTGACTTTCCCGTAAGAACTTCTGTGGTGCTTCTAGTTCCTTTATACCATTAGAAATGCAACAGTTTCTTCTGTCATCCAAAGAAAGATCTCACAGCTAATAATAGCTTTAAACAGCTATCAGTGTTTAAGTGGAAACTTCAGAAAGTGCTTTCCTTTTGTAAGTTAGTTCTGCCAATATGTCACATTTTCTGCCATTCTTTACTGAAAATACTGTTAGTTTGGAAACCAGACATCTGCTGCTTCTTGTCTGTGTCTTTTGGTTAACCTGCTTGTGGTATCTAATCATGCAATTTCTGGTTTGGGAAATTATTCTCCTTCTTTACAGACTCAAGCCCATACAAATATTCCAGCAAGTGTCTGCCTGCTTAAGTGTACAAAAATGCAGAAGTACTCCCATTGCTGTTCTCTTAAGTCCTTTACGTACACCGATGTGTTTTGGGATCTCTTTTGAAATCACTCTCACTGTGCTAAGAACCTCTTGAGTGACTTACAGGGGCTTAAGTTGGTGGCTTGGTTTGCCTTTATTCTGGCCCACTCCTCACACATCTTGCACCAGCCTTCTTCGCCCATGTATACTCTGTTGCTATAACCTTTCCCTTCCCTTACCTTGTTTCTCTCTGTCCATCTGATTCAAGACACCAGCCCCAAATACTTCCTCTCTACCTACAAGACAAACCCTGCTTTGTTAAGTACTTTAAGTATGGGAGTAGGAACCTCATGAATTATAATGCTACCTCTGACACCCAAATGTTGGGCAAGACACTTTAACTTTCATCTCCTGATTGTTTCCCTGGGTGGCTAAGTAGGAAGATAATTCCTACCTAGTTAAACGCTTTGCAGAGGTTCTATGGGCTTAATTAGATGTTGGTCTATGAGCTACCAGCATTAAAAATACAGGCATCAGTATGGGTGCTGAGGATTTTAACCACAAACATCTCTTTCAGTGTCTCTCTTATTCTTTTAACTTAATTAACAGGAGTTTATCTTCTAACTTTATAACTTAATGGTTTTACAGCTTAGAGTTTATGAAAGGCACCATAGCAGATCTTCTGAAAAAAATGTAATTGTGTATTATTATAATTACAGCTGAAAAAATTTTCTTTGTGCATTAGCAGAACAGGAAAGTAAGTACACTTTGCCCTTCTCAACTACTTGGCACTAAAGCACCCAAACCCCTGCAGTTTCAGCCTTGGTCCATTTGTGTGCCTCACATTGTACAAATAAAAGGTTCTTTTGCCTGAATGCATAGAGCATTGCCTGGTTACAGACAACAGGTTTTAGCCATAGATCTCAAAGAACTTCACCAAGAAAGGCATGTAGGACTATCATCATTTGACAGTAGAAACCGTGTAATACTGTACATGGTAGAATGTGGCATTAGCTATCCAGTGGTTCCTGGCTCCCTTCTGCCTGGTCTGACAAGTGGGAGCTGTAATGGCAGTCTCTGCATCCTTCATTTTACAATACAGATTGGGAATGATAGTGGTCCTTTAAACAAGCCTCTTCACACTCGCTGCTTAAATCGAGAGATGCAGAAAACTGTCTATGAGTAAGGAGGGAAAGTTTTCTAATTCTTTCATGTATAATCACTTCTGCTGTTTCTAGCAACAGATTTAAGAGCACTTTTAACATACACATCTACATGTAGTTGCCCACAGCACATGCTCACTCAGCCTTTTGTGACTGAAGTTGCATGCATGTACAAGATGGCGGAAATGAAACCACTGTGAGTAAAATTTTTGAATGGCAGAGGACTGAAAGGGTTAAGAAAAACCCTCTGCATATACCTGGTATATAAAACTGTCATGTAATCAAATGAGAGGAATGCACTCCATAGTGTACATTAGCAAACACTCCATGCAAGCTGGCTGGCAGAGGCTCGGGGTTTTCAGTGCTGCCTTGCACTACAAAGCCCTTCTTTGTTCTCTCAGCTCTGTTTTAAATATCTGATGACTATTCCACACCATGTCAGTGCCAAATCCCCAGCTTCACTGCAAACTCTTTACAACAGCACATTGTGGGCAGATCGGATGGGGATGGGCTGGCAGAGTGTGGGTATCTCCTCTTTCTTTGCTTCTCAGACAGGTCCTCTCACCAGCTCTGCCATCTCCCTGTAATTTCTGTAGCCCCTTGTTCAGCCACCTGGATAACGTTCAAAGCCAGAAGGAGTAACTTGGGAGTGCAGAAATTGAACTTGGATCCTGACATGGCAACGGCTCTCCGCAAGTGTGCATCAGGATGGGTGTAGTCGAGGTTCAGCCAAGGAAGGGCAAATGAATCAAAGAGTGTTCTTGCAACAAATATTTTTGTTGAAACTTGTTGTGCCTATACTGTTGTTGGCTGGATCTTGCCCCAGCTTGCTAGCCAAGTGGGATTGAGCTTTGAAAAAAATCAGATGAAAGATTTCCTATGAACATGCACACAGAAAGGCAGGAAGTGATGCTGATGACTCAGGAGATGGTGATGTTCCTTCTTGATTTGGAATTAAAATACTTCCCTGGAAGGATATTAACACAGGAGAGTGCATCTCAGCCTCTCTCAGATGAGATGTTAAACCAGGAACTCATCTCCTCATGCTCATCTAGGATTCTTTTTCGTATTACTTCTACCTATATTTTAGTTAGAAAGGTGATGTTCTAGCTTTCTGTACAAGGCACTTACGTGGTTTTGCTTAAACTGCTACACTTACGCTCATTCTGCAGAAGAGGTGTTTTTTCATTCCAGGAAAAAAATGTGGCTTCAGTACCTGAAGATGTACAATAATACGGCATCTTCTTCATGGCCCTAAACCTACTAATTCTGCTCATGAAGAATACTCCTGTTTTTCTAGATAAACACAGTTACTGTTGTTTCCTGCAATGTTCTGGGACTTCTGTCTGTAGACACTGCGGTAGGAAATAAGCAGTAGAGCTTTCTGAGTTAAGAGAAGATTTTATGCAATATTATTTCAAAGGTGCTGCCCACTTTTGGTGATTAATGTGAAAAGAAGCTATGCTGCTCAGTTACCAATTCTGTTTTATGTTTCCCTTACTGAAGCTCCTTGGCATCCAGTACTGGTGTGCTGGAAACTCAGCCGTGCAGTGGGTGGCTGCAGTGCCTTCTAAAATAAACAAACCTGTTTTCATTCAAATTTCTTCATTTCCATGCAAATATTTCTTGGTAGACTCAGTTAGAAACCCTTTCTAAAGTAAAACCCATTTATTAATAGCCACTTGAAGGTGCATTGTAACACTTCTGCTTAATCATTTAAAATCCATGAAAGCTAAAATCATTGAAAGCAAGGTTTACAGCACTGCGGAAACTTGTGCAAGGCCATATTTGCCACTAAAGCTCTTTGGCTTAAATAATCCCATTCAGTGCATACACTGTATAATTGATTGTATATCAAAATCCTTCAGGGGACTTGCAGTGGCTGCTTAGGTTATGCAAGTGCAGGCACTCTTGTCTTTGCCATGTTTGCTTTCCTAGTACAGGACTGAGTACAAATAAGCATGAATTCCTCTATAGTGAAGTATTAATACACGGTGAGGAGATGTTACTGTCATTTTACTCAGAAAGGATATAGCGAAAGAGTTGAGGGGACTCTCTTAGTGGTATATAGAAGTCTGTACCAGAGTCAGAATTTGAAATCATATGTTGTATGATCCAGTCCAATGCCTTATTCATGAAACTATTGGCTCTCATTTTGTATAGTACCTCCCATCACATGCAGAATCCCAGGAAAGTTCACAAACAAGACCCTGTCCTATTAGGGAGAGAGTGACCAGCCAGTGAGTGTCTCACTTTTTAACACTGTAGCAGGGGCTACGAACAGTGTACAGCTCCCTTTTTAAAAAGAAGAAAATACCATGGGGCATTTTTAATGTTCTCCCAGAATTTGGTGGAAAACAGTTTAATGACTAATATTTTCCTGAAGAGGAAAATACTTAGCCTTTTTATGATACAAGAGATTCCTGCTTCCTTTGCTTGCCCTAGCATTTTCAGTTTCACCCTGCAGAGGTGGTCTGTGGGTATCCTGTTGGTCTTGGTTAGTTCACCACAGATGAATGAGCAAGAGTTCCAAAAGGGACTGACACTAGAGAAATCTTTTCCTTTGTGTAAAAGATAAGTTTTTCAGGATTTTCCAGAAAATCCTGAAAACCGAATCAATTCTTTCCCCATCTTTACATGTCGCTAACTGCTTCCTCTCAGCCTCCTTCTTCAAACCCCTTGCATACATCTAGTGCCCACCTAGCTGTTTGCATAGCAGTGCTCTAGCAGAGGGACCCACGCTTCTGGCAGGAAGGTAAGAACTCTCATTTACTGTTGTTTGGTGTTTTTAAGTGTACTTACATGTCGACTTCGACCATCCTTTATCAGTCACTGTTACAGATTACAGAAAGTCAGCCTTTTGAGAGGCAAAGCTAAGACCAGTATGTTGCCTTGCAGGTGGGTGCCTGTTTCCTTTCGTGCAGGCTGCCAGGAAAAAAGGTAAAATCAGAAGTGAAAGGACTCAGGAAATGCTCCAGCTGTAAAGTGCTCCACGTGTAAAATTATTTGTTTCTTGTAAGAAGCAAGTTGCTCTCCAGGGGAGTACTATAGCAGACATAAACCAAGGGTATCTAAAAAGATGTGCACCAAAAAAAGGAAAAAAGGAGTCCAGCTAAATAGAAAGAAGGCTGTGTGCTTAAGAGCTAACTATGTTTTGTTAGGAATGACTGAAGTGTAAGCTGTTTTCCTGGCATTGTTTGGTGGAGCTGAAAGAATGAGCCAGGTATTGTGCCATTACTTTAAGGTTAAACATTTGGGAGAAATTAAGTAGATTTGCTCACTCCCAAAATACTTCTGAGCCTTAACTCAAGAGTAGGGAGTTAAGCAATGAAGTCTGCAGCCCAGAGCAACCAGGAAGGTCAAGAAGGATTTGTGATTCATGGTCATTTGAGCTGAGCAAGGGGTGATCACTTCATGCAGTTCTCTTTTTACTGCTAGCGAGGACTCTGTGCTCGTGTGTCGCACAGCAAATGTGCAGGTCCCATTTTCTGTCAGGCGGGCTAAATGTCATGTAGGTTTCCTTCCCTCTCCGATTTGGTTGTGTCTGCAGCTTCTTGTTGCCATACTTAGGAAGATGCAATCCAGATGAAATCCAGCTGTATCTGTCCAGCACCATACTGATGATGTAGTGTCATCTGCTTCCCTCCAAACCATACCCTCCCTCTTTGCTTTCAAACTTTATCTGTCACAGTGGCAGATACTCTTGTAACTACATATCAGCTTCCAAACTTTCTGGCACTTAGTTTCTTTGGCTTTCCTGTGAGCTACTGAATCTTTGGGACCAATTCTTCAGTCCCATGAGTTCCTACATAAGTCAGTCATTACATAGCATGAGCACAGCCAGGCTTTCTCTTGCCTTTTCTCCAAACACCAGTGGAGTATAAATTTTTTATAAACTCGTAGAAGTTGAGCTCTGGATTGGAGAAAGAACATATGCATCAAGAATTCCCAATATGTTCATGTAATGGACAGGCACCTCAGTGCAATCCCAACCAAGAGCTCCAGCTGCCTGCAGAAGAAAAAGTTCACTTGACCATTTGAAGTGGCAAAATCCTTCCCTTTTTTCCAGTGTAAAATACATGCTTGCTAATATGTGGATGGTGTTAGTGAGATGTATTGTGTGAAGTTTTGTTTTCATTGAGAGTATGACCATACCAGCCTGAGGAAGATTTCCAGTGGCCTTTCTCCACTTTGTTGGCAAGTCAGCCACTATATCTCCCAGGATAACAGGAGTGCCTGATACACTGAGCAGATGAGCCTTGAAGGATGTGGGGAAAGCTACTATACTGGGATCAATAGCATACTATTTCCTTCTGTAGCATGTAAACATTTCACCTGATAAATACCAGAACTCTTCATCTGCTTCTGCTGTTTTACTTGTATTTAAAGAACAACTAAATCCCCATATCTATAGATGTTTATGGAGAAATTCATCTGGATATTCTTCCTTGGGAAATCCTGTCTGTATTTGCTTGGAAAATCAGAGAGAAGTATAGGTATAAGAATGTTGGTGGAAGTTTTATATTGAATCCATTTACATTTACATGGAATACATTGAATTAGATTACCTGCTGCAGTCAGAAGAAACAGTTTTACCTGTACCAGTGACATGTGAGTTACAGTGTGCTCCAGGCTGCACACAGCTCATCACTAGAATATTTTACATGTGTTTTTAGTGGTTTGAGGGGCTCTTACAGAATAACACTTCCAACAGCAATTTCTGTTTAAAGTTTCTGCTCTCTGAGGTGTCCATATTCACTAAGAGAGTAAGTGGGGGAATGTATTTAATTGTTTCTTATGTTAAACACAGATGCTTTTCCATTGATCAACTGGAAGTAAGCATCACTTGGCAAATGAACCTAAGGGCTGATCTTTTTCAGAACAGCTAATGTTTTGTTCCTGAGACATATCCTGAGACATACTCTGCCTGTGTACTGCTAATGCAGTGCTGAGTCAAACAGCATCCATCTGTAGGAGCAGCAGAGCTGAAGGTCAAGGAACAGACTCTGCAGGTGTCTTCCCCCAGGGAACTTTTCATACCTGCTGTTTGGTGCAACCTAGCCTATTACAGAAGTGAGAGATTTGCTCTTCTGACAAATGTTAATGATCCTCAAGGATCATATTGTGTTGGCAGGGATGATTTAGAAGGATTCAGAGTGAATGTGAGAGGCAAAAGGCCGCCTTCATCTACTGCCATATGTTGGATGGTGCTGTTTGACTACGAAGGTGTCTGATCCTTCTCCAAAACATAACTGATACAACTGCTCTCCAGTATTAATAGATAAATCAGTAATAAGTGTATATTTTTCCCCTTTTGGGCCTATTTTAAGTAGATTTGAACCTCATGAAAAGTACTGGTGTGACAGGGCTGATGATTTCACTCTTCTATTCTAAAACCAAGATGAGTAGAAACCATGGGAATGCAGGCTGCACTGACATGGGGGGAAGGACGTGCCTTTTCAGACGACTGGTACCCACTGAGACAAAGTCTGGAGCAGACCTGGCTTATGATTTGCTCTTCTGTCATTAGGAACAAGAGGAGTGAGGGAAAAACAGTGCTGTTATACTTGGCAGCAGGACAGCACACCAGCCTTTGAAGAACTGACTGCACTTACAGAAAAAACTATGTAAGATGGTTGTATGGTATCTTTTTTTGTCTTCTCTCAGTAATGCTAAAGAATCAAAACACACAGTAAGTGAAGTCCGATACTGGCTTGGAATGATTTGGACACATGAGAGCTTCCAGAGTTGAAAGAATAACTGCACTCTGTTGTAGGACAACTTCATTGTAGGGAGCTGCCTAAAATCCATGGAGTTTCAGCCAGGACTAATTTGGCCCTTGCCTTTGAGTCAGCTTGTACAGTCACACAGTCTATTATATATTTAGAAAAGTTTTTTCTCTACCAGAGATCCCTCAGGATCTGTCAGTGAGTGTTTCTAATGTCTGCTGTACCTATTCCTGCTAGGAACAAAGCACTGTACTCCTGGCAATTCAGTACATCCCCCACATGGTATTATTGTCAACCTTTTTGTTTGTTTGTTTTTGCTGTTGCTGGAATAGCATCATACAGAATCTATCTTTCTGGAGTTCACACAGAATCTGTCTTTCTGGAGTAGAATGGTAGTGCTGACCTTCTGACCCAGAAACCCACCCCAGTCTTACAATGCAGTCTATAAAAGGGTGCTGTAGACGTCCCCAGAGTGAACACAAGGTATTAATTCACTGGAGCAGTTGTGCTGACATCCTGGACCGTGAGAGCGCAGCTGGGTCAGTTTAAGAGCAGCAGTCAGGTTCCAAGAGGGAAGCCAAACTTTTATTATTCACACTACAGTCACCTATTGTTTTGCTTCTTGTTTTTCTCAAGATATTTAGACGTGTCTGGTGGGCAGGAAAGTAAAAGGCTGGGAGTGCCAGCTCTAGGCAGCCGCAGCAGTCCCAGGTACTCAGCAAACTTCCTCCTCACAGCTCTGTTCCTGCCATTTCACAACAAAGCCATGGCTCCTGGCCTGCACATTTGGTCCTGAATAGCAGAACCAAAGCACCTCCAGCCTGGCCTGCACACGTTTGGCTAATTTCAGTGTGTAATCCCACACAATGCTGCCAAATCATCTCAAGTTTAGTCAAGAGCAGCCAGGCCAGGATGTGTTTTAAAATGCAACTGCAAATAGGGCTTAATTATACAATGTTCTGTAATGATTTTATGATAGCAGCTGGAGGCTGGCATGATCCTTTCGACTTTCATTTCAGCTGGGATCTTGGACAGAAGTGAATACGTATGTCATTAAATGACTCTTCACAGCTTCAAAAGGATACTATTAATGAAACCAGAATACTTAATATTTGTTAGCTGAATAAACCCCAACAGTTCTGATTCTCTGGTCTATTAAGCCATGTGAAAGTATAAAATGGCCTTAGAGCAGTCAGACACCCAGTAGAGAATTTCTCCTGCTTAGCATTTCATTGATGAGACCAACCAGCTGCCCATTCCCTCCCCTGTAGATATGTATAAGAAAACATTTGGAAATAAATCTCAGTGTACTGTATCTTCTGCTGAATTAATTCTTAGGGGTAGTCCTGTTACGAATGAGAGCTTGGCACCTCAGGGGCAAATATCTGCAACTAGCTTCTCCCGCATGCCCTAACCTCTCCTGCAAGCCATTGTCAGAGGGAGCAGAGAAACAATTTTTGCAGTATTAAAAAAGTTTGAATCATTTGTCTTAGCACAGAACTCATGCCAGTTCCACCCGGACCCAGAAGCTGATTTTATGCTATCATAGAAATCTTGGGACCCCCCTTCTTCACTGTTATAATCATCACAGAAACCTAGAATACCAGGCTGGAAGGGACCACAATGATCATCTGGCCCAACCTTTCTCGACAAGCATGACCTAGACTAGATGTCCCAGCACCTTGTCCAGTTGAATCTTAAAAGTATCCAACACTCGGGAATCTACCACTTCCCTGGGGAGATTATTCCAGTGCCTGATTGTTCTCACTGTGAAAAATTTTCCTCGTGTCAAGTCAGAATCTCCCCAGGAATAACTTGTGCCCGTTATCCCTCGTCTTTTCGATGGGACTCCTTGTAAAAAGGGAGTCTCTGTCTTCTTTATACCCACCCTTTAAATACTGGAACATGGTGATAAGGTCTCCCCTGAGCCTTCTTTTCTCTAGGCTGAACAAACCAGTTCGCTCAGCCTTAAATCCACAGGGAGGAATTTGGGCTGTAGAATGGATTCTGTTTTAGAGAATCTGATCACTGTCTGGATTCATGTGCCAAAAATTCCTATCATAGCGCTCAGGGTGACACCTTTCTTCCAGGTTCCAGTCTGCCCACAGCAGATTGTTTGCAGAGAGTAAAAACGTGTGCACTCAGTTTCCCATGCTAAATAAAGATAGTCTAATGGTAAATAATAAACCCACATGATGGTGGAGGTGAGGGTCATCTGGTGTTTACATAGGGGACAGAGATAGAGGAAGAAAGTTCTGGTTTGCTTTTTAGAAGTGTTCTAGATTAGTATCTATCTCCAGCTTTCTGAATATAACCTGCAGTGAGAGCTTCTCCACAGCCTCACGAAGTCCAGGCCCCTGCCTGTGCTTTGCTTCTTCCTGTGCAAAACCACTGTGACAGATTTTCATGTGGGAATTCACTCAGAAGCTGGAGTAATTCATGCAAACTGCTCAGTGCAACAACATGTGTAAATTTGTTTCTCCTTTTTGGAGTAAACTGTGATTCACTGGCACAGGTTGCCCAGCGAAGCTGTGGATGCCCCATCCCTGGCAGTGCTCAAGGACACCTTGGACGAGGCTTGGAAAAACCTAGTCTAGTGCAAGGTGTCTCTGCTCGTGGCAGGGGGGTTGGAACTGGGTGATCTTTAAGGTCCCTTTCAAACCAAGCCATTCTATGATTCTATGAAATAGGGCTCTTTGGGGCTGATAATGACCATCAGAGTCACAGTACTGTAGGCAAATGTCTAACCTCTGCAAGGATAAAAATACCATCCTTTTTTATGCATCCACACCTTCTCCGTATAAGGAAAACTGCTGGCTGCCACCGATGGAGAGTTAAAATGGGTGTAGATAAGCCACTGGTGAAAAGGGTTTCCGTTCAAGGGCAGACTGGGACAAGCAGTGATTGGCACTACTCCAAACCAGACACAGAAATCTGCAAGGCTGCAGCAAAATCATGTTTGGTGCTACCAGGTGCTATTGGCATCCCAAGACAATAGCGGGTATGCTTACTAGCATGCAGAAAGTGTTGGCTATGCCGAAGAAGGGGCACTCTAGTCCTGCTTTTCTGCCAGTCACTGTCAATACTATAGAAAGATGGTTTGGGAGTTTGTTTCTGGGACTATTTTGCAGTTAGAAGGTGCCACAGTTTGTAGCCACAGACGAAGGCCAGGATATATTTTCATCAGTGGAAAGTTATTGCTGTCCTCCCTACTCCTCTGCCTGTGCACATTGATATGTAAGCTGTGACCATACCTCTGTCATTGTGATGTGAGCCACAACAGGGAACATTAAGGTTTTGGATATTTTTTGTGCAATCAAACTATCTCTAAATCAGTTTGTTTCCTTTATTCAAATTATGCCACTGCTGTGTAAGGAGTCGTGCTGCACCAAGGGTGGGGAGGTGCACTATGAAGGCATGTGTCGATTTTGATCCAAAAAAAGGCCATATAGAAGAACAAATGTAGAAAGGCTTGACTTTCTGAGCTAATCACGTCTCATCCCCTCTATGATGAGTGCTAGTTGCAAAGGCAGATTTCTGATTTAAAAAATTAATAACATGCCAGTACTAATACACTGGCTATTAATGGGCATGTGTTGAATTCCCAGGACTGTTGGTGCTGGCTCTTAGCAAAACCAGTGGGAGTTTTCAGGTATAGCAAGTATACCTAATATTATAGGAATACTTGTAAGTAATTGTATTTATTATTCCATTTTTGGAGAACCATGAACAAGGAAACAACCAAATGCTCTTTACAAAGGTAATTGTCTTAAAACATGTGAGAGTTCACTTTTTACTCTCTCTATCTTTTCACATCATTGCTGGTTTACAAAGGTACTACTCATGGATGAGGGATGCTTTTAGCTTCCTGCATGCCAGTATCTCTGTCATGAATTTAGGTGACATGTTGATGGAGCACATTAAATTTTTATTCCTAACTAAATAATACTAAATCTAAAAGCAGATCTCTAGTCTGTTGGTATTAGCTTGCTAATAAAGCACCTGATGGAGTTAGATGAGTTGAACTGGAAATGTTTTAAGTCTGTTTTTCTCTAAATACAGGTTGTAGTCAGTGCCCGGATAAGCTGACCCTGCAGTGTTTTGGCCAGTTCAGTCTTACATGCCCAAAGCAACAGGTTTGATGCCTTTTCCTCTGCTTTCTGAGCTCTTGCTGTGCATGCTGTCTGTGGGAAGTGTCTGCTCACACCTGGGGGAGATACACAAAGCAAAGTGCCATTAATTGCTTCTGGCACAGTACAGAGAATTGTTTAGACTAGATTTACTTTTCTGATTTGTGCTTAGAGACAGAGCTGACCTCTGCCAGAACTACAAAGAGCACCCAGCTGAGGCTATTAACATCTCTTAGGAAACAGTTTAGGAACTAGCGTAGCTCACTGCACAGTGCTGTAGTGATTACAGTAAATCCTCATCTTCTGCAGACTTCAGCAGGGTGTTTGCAGTCAGCAGTTCTGATTCAAATGGGACCTCAGAGAGCAAAGAATGTAAAACACATATCAAAATCTACTCAGTTGTAACAGTAGTTTTCTTTAGCAGCTTTCATTTATAGTACCTCAAACTGATATGTTTTTCCTCAAAAACAGGACATGTGTGAGTGCTCTACTTGAGGAGTGTGTAAGGAAGAAAAAGCTCCATGTCACCTTTAGTGAGAGCGGCATCATCTTTTTGTCTTTCATCTTGGGCACTAAGATCTCACCAAGTCAGATCTCACCATACAGCTCTGCTCAAATCTCTGTACTTTGTCTATTAAGTGTCCTTATTTCCCCAATCCTTATATCAGCTTAAGGATTGATACAATGATTTACATGACTGTTTCTAACATTGCCCTTGCACATTGCAGCATAGGCATTGCTACAGTTTCTGTTGTTGTTTGTTAAGTCTCTATAGCTGTTACCTCAATCTCTGCCTCATTTTATTGGCATCCTTGTCTCATTGTGCTGTGAATCCTGTATGTTGCCTTCTTTCCGCTTGGCTCCCAAGGTAGCAAAGGTACCTACTTCCCATCCTTTCTGTTGCTGGATAGGTATGGCTCTAAAAAGAGATAAAATGCTTCTGTCACTCCTCATTCTGCATTGAAAAAACATTCATTGTTTTAAATCATGCACATTTATTGTAATACTGGCAAGGAGCATGTGAGCATACTGCAAAATAGGTACCTCAGTCACACCTCTGCAACTTCTGCGGGTAGGTTTGGTCTTGCTCCAGTTCATATACATGTATGTCACAAATGCTGGTACATTACTTGGCAGAGTCTAGCCCAGAAAGTACGTATTTAATACAAGGAACAAGATCTCTCCTTTCCCCCTTAGGGACAGGCCTGTAGCACATCTGAGTAATAGAGCTGTCTAATTACACAGAAAGACTGCTTTCGAATCTATCTCAAAAGCAGCCTTTACCTGCGCACAAGGCACATGACAGAACTAATTTAGAGAGCCACAACTTGAAGTTTATAAATAAAAGGACCTACAGGTCCCTACAAATCTTAGCTGATCTTGAAACCAGATCAAAAATGGATGCTCGTTTTTGACTTCCTCCCAAACTACCTGTTTCAGAAAGATGTCCCTTTTTTTTTGGTCTATTTTTTGTAAACACAAGCAAAGACTGACGGCTAAAGCAGCCAAATCTGAGAACTCCCTGCTTCTTCTCAGAGTGGTTGCTGCTCTGGTCTGTGCTTTGAAGACGATGGGCTGTTCTTCACCTAGCACTGCAGGCAGGACCCAGCTTCTCCTCCCAGCTCACAGCCCCCAGATCTCTGTTGTCTTTCACCAAGTTTAGGGACTCGGTGCCTATGCACAGGTAATGCGTTCCGTTCACTTTTTCAAATCTCTTGGCAGAAAACTACTGCCTAGAAGCTGAAAGCTAGATTAATTTGAATACCAGAAAATACTTCGGCATTTGTGGATCTGACCATCTTTCTACTGTTTTGTCAGTAGTACTGTTTACTTTCATCTTAGTTGTCCTTTAAATAGCCTCAGTGTGCCTGAGTTCAGCGCCTCAGCTTTAATGAAAACAGGTTTTGTTTGTCATATGAGATGTCCTTCAAAGTGATGAAGATGGAGGCTCTGGGATTCTGGGATCCTAGGTCTGAGAAACTGCCTGGAAACAAGAGTGACACTGAAGAGCTGATGAAATGTTTATATCAAGTGAAGGGCAGAACAAAAACTGTGTAAGTGATGGAAGGGGAACTTGATTGTTCAACACCCTGGTTTTATAACTGTAGTGAGGAATATAGAAAGTGTTACACCATTTTAATTTTGAATCTACTGCATCTATAAAAGGTAGACTTATTTGGTGCTTGTTCTGTTTACAAGTAGGTGTAGGAGAACACATGGTAACCTACAATGCTTTGCAAAGAATTTGTAACACATTCATAACTGAGTACAGTTACACCATGGAGTACCCTTGCAGATGCACCTACCTTATGGAAGAAGTTTTCCATGCTAACTAAGGAACATATTTAGGCCATTTCAGCCACATAAATGAAATTAATGTACAGAAGAGGTCAATGCCCTAACTGTTCTGTGCCAGAAATTCTTTGAGGTGGTATTTATACTGAACTATGCATTATCTGTACCCTGTTTATATATATGTCTGCTAACTCTACACAGCATTTCTGCTTGTAGAAGCTCTTATAATAACATATACCCCAGGGTTTCATTTATCCTTCTCCCAGCCTGATTGTTCTTTTTTCTTTTTAATTCATTTAATTGCCTAACACTGGCAAGTTAAGTTTTGTTCTTTTTTTTTGCCTTTCTTTCCCCCCTTCCCCCTCCACAAATTATTGCAAGTCACTGTGCACTAAATATAGTTCTGCTTTCTGCTTTCCAGATGCTGAGTCATTCCTGCCTAATTCTCTCTCTCTGTGTCACATACATACAACTATTCAAAGCAAATTTATTGAGTTCAGTGCATCGAGAAAATCTTGATAGTTCTTCTTGTAGAGTGGAGATTAAGTTTTACTAAAACTTACCCATGTTAAATTTTTGCCAGCTTTATACTCAATTACTGTACCCTGTATTCATTGTTGTGAGGGCCCAATAGATGGTTCTTGCTGGCTTAAATATTCTGTGAAAGATTTCATCTCTGCACACATCTCCCTGTATATTTTAGCTATTTAGATCTCAGTTTTACAGTCTGATCTAGCCAGGCAAATTTCACTTCTAGTCCAACTGGAGTACACTGGAATATCAGGCCAGCTTCAAGGATGTTTCAGTTCAAAATGTGGAATTTCCACAGCAAAAGCCAGTAGAGTAGAAAAGTATATACATGTTTGAGCCACAGCTGCAGAGTCAGTTTGGACATGATTAGAAACTTCCTACAGCTATCCAAAGCAACACTAATTTTCAGAAAAATTAACTTCTTGCTCTATTTCTTCTGTGAGCTGGTGCTGGTATCCTCGTAAGAGCTGCCCACCAGGCAAGTGACTGTTCTGGTAAGGATCAAGTAGTTTCTTTATAGGGTATGTAATATTCCTAGCTTATAAAGCAATTTGGACTAGCAAAAGGCACAGAACAAATCTGTAGTTTTCATTTATCAACAAATAGTAGTGCCTCACACCAGTGCAGTAGTTTTTTAATAGGAAGGATCCCAATTTAAGATCCATATTTATGCTGAAATTTGCTAGAACCAATGTATTTGGACCCTTTATCCACTATTGAAATGCAGCTGTGGTACAGCATGGCAGCTGTTTAGGGCAGGAAGCAAGGAAAATGTTGTGTTTAATCAATCAAAATTGCAGTGGGAATTGATTGGCAGAACATATTTACCCTGAAGATGGGGCTGTACCGCCAAACACAGTGGGTAATCCTGACTGGGGCTTTGGCCACACTACTTTAATACAAATGCAAAGAACTATTAGGTTTGAGGCTTGGTTAATGCACCAGGATTAAATTTCTCTGCAGTCCTTCGTAAACTGCTTCAAGTCTGTGTTGGCTATGGCCTCTTCTCCCTCTGTACAGCACTGGCCCCCTTCAGAATATTGCCTGGGAGAAGACCAAGCCCTGTCTCACCACTAACCCCTTTCCTGCAGCATCTGCTCCTGAGAATTGCAGCAGCCTAGCAGGCTGTGAGATGGAAAAAACAGAGGACTCTGGCTCTGTGCCATTGCTTAATTTCCATAATGCTTACTTCAAGTCATAAACCTACAAAGCCTACAGAACATCGGCAAAGTTGTGAGGCCGGATAAAATCTGGTTCTGAGATGGATTTGTGCAATGCACAGAGTGTTCTGTGGGGCTGATGAGAAGCAGCTTCCCAGGAGGTTTCCAGCCCTTGGGATTCCAGAAGAACCATGGTCCCAGGTGCTGCTGCCGGAGCTGCCCCATAGCAGCTTGCATGTAAATGTTAGTATCAGCCCATGGCTTTCTGTGCATTCACTTCCAAAGAGGCTGCAGCAACCCCCACCCAAAGTCTCGCAATACAAGGAGCGTGTCATTCAAAACAGAAAATAGCTGTAGTTCAGCACAGGGTTGGTGGGAAAGGATCACGCAGGGCATGTTACAGAAGCTCTCCTGGCATACTGCTCTCCTGAAGGCTGACTCGGGAAGGGGCGGGGGGGCTGAAGGCAATGAGCGTTCTTGGAGCCTAACAAGGGGCCACATTGTTCCTGGGCCTATCGGTTGGTTTCTGATTCACCCGCAGCCAGCGGGCCATGATCAGATCACAGCTGGCCCAAGGATATGCTTTCCAGTGCATTTAGCACTTGGAACAGCCCCAGGTTTCGGGAACACATGATGAGGAGGAGGGGACAGCTGTGAGACAGAGAAGGGAGCTGATTTTTGCCTTCTCTCACGATGAGCTTTTCTTTCATAATTTGAATGTGTTAGCAGCATTCCAGATTGTAAAATTAATTTGGAGCCTATCTAGAAACAGAGGGGAAGGAGGGTGGAACAGTCAGTGGGTGCTTGCATGGCTGCATGCCCCCTCCAGCAGTGCCCTTGCTCGCTGGTCAGCTGTGCAACTGCTCATGACAGATCATAGGTGGATCCCGAGTACTCAGCCTGTGTCTTCTGTCAGCTCAGACCTTTGAGATAGCTTTGTTTGTCTCTAATCTCGGGGTTATGTAGCTGCTACATCCCGGGGGGGGTCTCTGGCAGTAGCTGAGCTTCCTTGTATGTAAGCAGCGAGTGGCTTCATGGCAAGGAAGGGGAAGGTCCCAGGTGTGACTGCAGACTGAGCTGGCTTTCATTTTCAGGCAGACCTTCTCATTTATCTTTGCAGCACAGTGCTTCTGAGTGATTCCTGACTTTTTTGTTCCAATTTCCTGTTAAACAATAGCACACCATTCCTCGCCTCCTATCCTAAGCTTCCCTGTGTTTTATAAATGGTTTGCTGTTTCACCTAGGTCTGGCTGCAATTCAGGGAGGAATAAGTGGTCCTTGCCTGTTTGCAGGTCCTTAAAGCAAATCTGGAATCTCCTTGACATTCCCATCCCACCAGGAATTTTCAACTCCCCTTTCTTACAGAGCTGATCTGAGAAAGGCAGCTGCGAGTGGCATGTGCTGCCATCAGCTTCTCTGCTCCTTTGCAGAACATCAGTAATAAACTAAGGCTTGTCAGGGAAATCTGCAGTTCCCTACCTATGGCCTATAGTTTGTAGGCCTACAAGGCATTTTAATGCTTAAGAAAGTCGCTCTGTTAATCAACAAAGATAGTAAGCCAACAGTTTTCTCTTTCCCCTTACAGGGCCCCAATTCTATAAGGAGTCATAGAATTTAAACATTGAAAAAGACCTGCAGTGTAATTGAGTCCACGTCCTAGTAGTGTGGGGGTGTTCTTTTATTACAGATTTTTATTGTTATGTCAGCCTGGTTTGAAACAATCTCTGCAGCATGATTTGTGCATTCTCTTGAAATACTATGCTCAGCCTAACACATTCCAACATCTTGAAGTTTTCCTGATACAGTTATCTAAATGGTTCCTCTAAAAATTGATCCAGTTTCTCTCAGTCAAACCTTTCCTCTTCTGAAACATGGTTCATTCTACTGAAAAAACAATTCCCTTCTCCTTTAAAGGGGCTAGTGGGACAGCCAGTCTGCTATTTGGCTGGGCTGTAGTCGGATCTCGTTTCTCAACCCCACCCTTCCCTTTCTCTGAGGAGGAGGAGGGGCAGTCTTCGTATTTTCCCTTTAAGCTGAGCTATGAAAAATAACTGTTTGCCAAAATCTTTCACCTTGGCCGTATACCCTCACAGATGTTTTCTACAGCATAAACAAAGCAGCAAAGAATGTCGGGGCACGGGGGAGGCATGGTAGTTGGGACTGGGAGAGATGAGGGTGGAGCATTACAGCTCCAGCCGCTTGGCTGTAGTCTGCCTTTCAGAAATGCACAAGAGCTGCTCCCACTGCTCCAGGAGCAGAGCCAGCTGTAAAATCATCCACAGCTTGATATAACATGAGCATTCAGCCATGCAGTTTAAGCATACGTAATGCACACATCACCATAGCATGTATGCATGTTCAGAACAGAGATAAATCTGACTGGTGGGACCAAGTCCTCAGCTGTTCTTCAGGCATCTCCCTGCTCAAAGACAGATGGTGCCAGTCATTGTAATTGGGAGAACAGGAGGAATTGTGGGAAGAATTGTTTTGTACATTACACCCTCCAAGTTGCAAAACCAGGCTTCACACACCAGTGATGAAGTTGTACTGTTAGTAGTGTCCAGAGCTTACGAGTTTTATCATGGGCTTTGCGAGCTCCAAGTGTCTGTTAGACTACAGTTGTATCAATGAATCAGAGTATAGCTCTTGAGTACCACAACCTCGAAATAAGAGGTTTTAGGTAGATCAAGTGATTCTGTTGAGGCACATCACTTCATCCATTCTGCTACATTTCAGACCAAATAAAATGTCCAGATGACTGTGAAGTAGGTTCCAGCTGCTGACTTTGAAGGGAAATGATTATAAGAAAGGAAGGCAGGAACCACTGTTGTCAGAAACCTGACAACTGTAAAAAAAAGAAGCAGATGCTCTTTCTAGGACAAGTATTTCTAGCTATTGCTGCTAATTGAATGCAAGGCATAGCCATGAGTCCAGTAAGGTCCTGGTGAGATTCGGACAGCAGGAGATGGTGGCAGTGATGTGGTTGTTCACCTAAGCCTCTGTGTTGTCTCAGGATACTGCTTTGGGCCAGTGGAGAAGTTTTTACCGTAAACAATGTTGGTTCTTGTTTAGGAGCCTTGAAAGGAAATTCATAATGACCAGTGTAAACTACCTGGTGCAGATGAAAGGGGTCAGGAATCTGGGCAGTACATAAGCAATCTGAGGCTTGGGAGGGAACCTCAGAATCTCACCTATCGTCACATACAAATCTCAAAGAACATATTGGTCATGTTTTGAGTATATCCCAGAGGATCAGTTTGTGAGCCCTCCTAAATATGCTGGTGGGTTGAGAGGCACTGAAACAAAGGGGACCATGGTTGGAAAGATTTGAATATTAAGGAAAAGAATGTGGAATGTATGTATTATGTGTGGCAAGAGTGTGGAACTAATGGCTTATGACAGGGATACAACTATGGAGTTAATGTGATTTGGCAGCCAGGCATTAATATGGAATGGACAATTTTGGACAAAGCAAAACAGGAGCGCATAAGACAGTAGTTGAAGCTAGTCCCTTGCATAGGAGCTGTATCAAGAGAAGGTTTCTTACATATATATATGCAAGACTGGACAGAGTTTATCCTAATGTCATTATTAGGAAGTAGATAAAGATCTTTATTTGTATTTGTAGGGTGTGAGAAGCTTTTACTCTGTTGAGCTGACATGAAGAATCCTTTTGAGCATAAGTCCTGCTGGTTTGTGTGGTTATGATTTAAATGCCATCATACTTTCACTGCTTATGGCTCTAATAAATGTAGGCTTTTCTGTGGAGAATGTGGAGATTACTATATTTATGGCTATTGAACATATGCTGCATTGGAGATAAATATACCAATTGTGTATAGCAGAGCACAAGATCCACTACCCTAAATACTCTTAAAAATCCTTGTCAGCTTACGGCATGGTGAAGTAGGTTCATGCTTCATGGGGGTCCCAGGAAGCGTTCGTAGTCCTGGTACTAGGTTTTTGTCAGCAAAAAGTTCCTGAGAAACACCTCCCATTAAAAACAGCACAGCATTTTCTGAAATTATCTCATTCTTTACATATTTCTCTGTGCCATGTAAGGTATCATGTTAAGATTCAGACTCTCACCAAAGCATTCTCAGCTGCTCAGTATTTATTCAAGCTAATAAACAAGAGAAAATAATCTCTGAAATGTTATTTGTAGTCATTTGGAAGTCCATATCAGTACAGGTCACGCTAACGTACACTGTGGTTAGGGCTCTGTTGAAGGAGAAGATTTTCTATAGCACATTGGTAGCTCCAAGTGATAAACTGTGGTCATTACCTTGAGTTCTGTTTGTTCACTGTGAGCTAAGCCATATGCCTGACAGTTTCTAGAGAACATAATTTGTTCAGATACATGTTCACATCTTGCATTGCTAATGGAGAAGTTCTCACCTGGAGCCAGCACTCTCCTGGCTTTCCCTGTGTCTAACTAGTGCACTAACATGCACTTCTCAGGTCCCATCATCTCTGCTTGACATCTCTGTGCTGAAAGAGGGGAACATACTGGGGTTATGAGAGTGATTAAAAGAATGGCAGACATGAGTGTGTTAACAGCAGTGAGGAACGGATGTGCTAGGAATGAACCAACAAAGAGCTACGGATGAATGAAGTGTGGCAGAACTGCGCAAAGGGTGTTTGCGTTGAAAGGATTTTGTCTGTTCTGTGCGTACTTCTGCCATGTCTGTCAGCCTGAATAGAATTGTCCCCACTGAACTATCAGCTTTTTCATGACTCCAGCATGCAGCCAGTCCAGTCTGGGATCTGTTTCTCTCTATGGTGGTAAGAATGCAATCCTTCTGGCCTTTTAATGCGGGAAGCAGCTAAATATGATTGTCTTAAAACCAGGAAACAAAAAGTTAAGTTATATGCCAGCCATAGCTCAGCCGTGAGCCTGCTCTCTAAGCAATGCCTCAGCATGCTGGTAACACACACTAGTGCTATTGCTCACACCACTGCTACAACAGTGTCACAAGAGCACTGCAGGAGGCTAATACCTGTTCTTTGCTGAAGCCATGGTTGTGTAAGGGGATTGAGCAGCATCATAAATACTGCAACCTCATAAGCATATTTTGCAGTATCTCTGCCATTCAGTCTCAGTTCAAGAGAAGGTGTTACCTATGTGTGGGAGTCCTCACTCACATGCTTAGTTTGCTATGCATAAACCATTCCAACCATTCCAGACTTGGTAGATGCTACCAGCAATAGCCTCTCACCCTACAGAGCCCTTCCAAAACCAGATCTACTGGAGGCTGGTGGAGTTGGTCTAACAAAGAAGGGGAAGAGCTGTTTTGGTAGGAGACTTGCCAGGCTGATCAAGAAAGCTTTAAACTAGATGCATTGGGGGAGGGGGGCATCAATCCATCCCAACACTCCTGGTCAGTTGCCAGCACCTATAATAAGTGCTTGGAGCAACGTAGAGATATTTCAGCTGCTCCAACCATTGAGTCGGCCTCATTTGGAGCCTGGCTCAGATGCCTCTATACAAACACCCATAGTATGGAAAACAAACAAGAGGAATTAGAGATGTGTGCAAGGCTACAGGGATACGATGTCATTGGTATCACAGAAACGTGGTGGGATGGCTCCTATGTCTGGAGTGTTGGAATGGACGGTTACCGGCTTTTTAGAAAAGACAGGCCAGGCAGACGGGGAGGGGGAGTTGCTATTTATGTCAGTGATAGGCTGGAGAGTATGGAACTCTGTCTGGGGACAGGTGATGAGTCAAAAGAGAGCTTGTGGGTCAGGGTCAAAGGGAGAACAGTGATGGGGGACATTACTGTGGGGATCTATCAGGAGGACTCGGTGGATGACCCGCTCTACAGACAGACAGGAGCAGCCTCATGTTCGCAGGCCCTTGTCCTCTTGGGGGACTTCAACCATCCTGATATCTGCTGGAGGGACGGTACGGGTTGGCACAAGCAGTCCAGAAGGTTCCTTGATTGTGTGGAAGACA
>NW_009929655.1:71204-72545 GCF_000696875.1 Nestor notabilis | reverse complement strand
GCTGGTGGCCGACGCCTCCATGGTCCGCAAGTACGGGAAGGGGCTGCAGCACTACCTGCTCACCTTGGCCTCCATAGCCTCCCGGCTGTACGCCCATGCCAGCCTGGAGAATCACGTCCGCCTGGCTGTGGTGAAGGTGGTGGCCCTCGGCGAGAAGGAGAAGGGGCTGGAGGTCAACAGGAACGCCGCCACCACTCTCAAGAACTTCTGCAAGTGGCAGCACCAGCACAACCGCCTTGACGATGACCATGATGAGCACTATGATGCTGCCATCCTCTTCACCCGCGAGGTAGGCATCACCCCGACCGATGGCGACTTGGTGTCCGTCGAACCATGTAGGGCAGTTGAGCCACCGCAAGGCCAGCCTGGCGGCACTCCAGCCATGTTGACTGGCTCTGCCCAGTGGTTGCCTCTCCGTTCGCACCTTCAACCTTTCCGTTGGGTTGCACTGCGTCTTGGGGACCACCACCCACATGCACAGCTGCTGGGGATGGAAGAGGGATTGAAAACCCAGCAAACTGTGTATGCATTTGTGTGACCACCCATCCCCACAGTGGGTACACAACCATTCATGCCAGTGCAGTGCAGTGACTCCTGCCAGGGTGGAGGGCTGGTAATTTGCCAGATTGGGGAATTTGGCTGAGGCCACCTACTTATCTCTGCTTGAGACATGACGCTGTCCAATCTTTCCCGGTGAGATGTTTCACACACAGCCCCTCTCTCTCTGGGAAGGTGGTCCAGGCAAAAAGAGCTGATAGCACTTCCTAGCCTAAATTAGTCCCTAAACAAACCTGCTAGTGAAAATGGGGGAGAACACCTTAAAAGTACATGCAGTTTCCTTGTTGAGTGCATTGAGATGCTATTTCCAGCAAGAATAGCTCCACCGCACTGGAAGCCAGCAGCACTTGTGGTTCAAGGGTAGGACGTAAATGAAAACCGCAGGTAAACAGAGCTGCAGAAGTTGAGTGAGTTGGCTGGTGGTAACGGGATGAAGTGTCTTTCTCAAAGTGAAAAATGGGTGTCCTGATCAACTGTGGGTCGGATCTGGCCAGAATTACCCATGCAGAGCTGAGCCTTGCTCCCTGCCCGGCTGTTAATAAATTGCATTGCCAGAGGTCGTTAAGGGACATTGCTCTAGTAGACTTGTGGCCGAGTTTATGCAATGAAGTTCTTCTGTAAGAATATCCCTTCAGTGGTTTGGGTTTGGTGTTTTCTTCCTTTCCCCAAGTATGAAAAAAATAACTGCATGACTTTCCGTTCGTTTGAGTTCTCCTGCTTTTCTACATCATAGGAGCCTGCCAAAAAGGATGCTTTGGATGGTTTGTGGAAGGGGTTGCTCCC
>NW_009929655.1:51468-71173 GCF_000696875.1 Nestor notabilis | reverse complement strand
TGGGTGTGGGGGAGAGTGTCGCCCGAGAGGGGGGGGGGGGGAAGAGTGCCTGGCTTGCTTTTATAGCTGTAAATAGTTGAAACATTAGGTTCTGTGTCAGTCTGGCATCACTTGTACAAGGGGAGCCTTTTTTAGCAGTTTAAATCCCATCAGTCCAATTTGCAAGCTTTCATTTTTTTATCGTTATAATCTGAATGAAAGCAGGCTACCTAGGCTGGGTCAGAATGCTCTTGCTTTCTGCTGTAAACATCCTTTCTAATGGCTTATTAATTAACCCTGTGCCAGAATCCATCACTTCACCCAAGTGTTTTTCTCTACTAGTATTTCCATTTATTTCTCTGGGATTTATTACAATTCAGAAACTTTTAGGGTGGCAGACTGTGAATCTTAACATCAATGACCAAGTTAATTTGGATTGAGATAGGATGGGAATTTAAAGAGCACTTGCTTTACAGATACTTCAGCATAATTCTTTGTATGGGTGCCCTGCTGCCATAGTAAGGGTGTGCTGCTAATCAGTAATCCACTTTCAAAGATGCCTGAGCAATGCATCTTCCATGCCTAGGGTTAACTCTTTTGGATGTAAGTAGTACCTAAACTAAACAAAATGTCACAGTTCCTATGATCTCCTTCCACTCTTAAGATGCAAATGTTGCTTGTACTGTTACTTAGGGATGTAAATGATTTGCAAGAAAAAAGCACAGGCTACCATTTTCTTGGTTTACATTTTAACAGGTTTAACTATGGGATTAGCTCCTCAGTGCAGTTCAGTATATCTTAATCTGCTTTAACGATTTGCTGTGTGCACACACACGTTGTTTGTCTTTATGTTTCAGCATCTGACTCAATAAGAACAAGACCGTACTTTCTTGCTACATGTGTTCATGATGTTCTTTGCAGGGAGTATGCGTGAGTCCACAGGATTTTTATATGCTTATGCTTGAAATGTCAACATGAATCTATTTGCTCCTTTTGGCATGTAAATACAAAAAGGGTTAAAGGATGAAAAAGCAGTAGAGATGTTTCCCAGAGAAAACAGCCCTACTTTGAACTAAAGAGAGATTTTTTCCAGTTTAGCTTTTCAATGAGAGTGGCAGCAATTGGCAGGAGGATCCAACTTTTACAACTATGTTTTGAATGTATGAAGTACGTTGCTTAGCTACTAGACGCCAAGCCATGGCTGCATGTTTTGATGGGCTCTGAATACCGTCATGCTAATTTTTGAGCATCCAGATGTCTTCTAAATGGCTTGTTTTGTAGGCGTGGGGTAAATGTGTGAGGTACATTTTCCGTCTTTGTTTACTAACTGAGGCCACCATGAACTTCATGTCTCTGTGTCAACAGAATAATATTTGCAAATCATTTGTCAGCTGAACACATGTCCTCAACTGTATGTAACTGTTTACATGTAGTTAGAATCTAAATGCTTGTTGTCATACAAGTCTCTAATATACTAATTATCTTCGTTCTGGAGTGACATTTACTTGGATGTCATTTCTGACACCAAAAGAAGCTCTGAAAAATACCAGCTTACTTGAGTTCCTTATAAAGGAAAAGTCCCATCAGAATTCAGCACCATCACTTCCTTCTCTTCTGTTGTCATTGCTTGTTTAAAGATAAAATAATAACCATTGGTAGACTAAGAGCATGCTGGCAGATTTCCCTCATTATAAAACTAGTACTGGTAATTCAAATTATGATCAACATCATCATTCATACTAGGAAGTACTTCTCATGCAGAAAGATTTTTAGAAGAAGATTTACTGATTCTAGATCAAAACATCCACTCACTTTCAGTGCAGAGCATAGTAAATAGTAAATAAATATGAACATGAGTTCAGTTTTGGGTGATACACACATGTTAAAGCTATTTTAAGGCACTATATTGTGTATCAGTAATGGCAAGGACCGTGTAATTATCCATTAGCTGCACCAAATCCGATGTTTACTCTGTAACTGCAAGGAAAACTTCAGTAACATGTCTGGTTGTTGTTTGTCACCTGGGTAGGAGGCTGGGAAAACTTTCAATGGGCACAGAAATTGCCTATCACTAAATATCACAGAAACTTATTTGGGGTTCCGTAGTGATTAGGTAAGTTCCCAAAATCTAATAAGGAGAAGTGTATTTTCCCAGTGGTCTCAATATCTCATTTTTACCCATAATGACCAGCATCAATCTTGACAGAGTCCTGATGTGTCAGTACCAACAGGTGATCATTTTCTAATAAAAACAGTGAGAGTTCTGTAAGGTGGCTTGGCTTTAACAACCTTAGGGAATACATGGCCCCCCTGCTGTTTGACTACTTTGTGGTTGAGTCCTTGACAGCAGCTGTAAATTTTTGAGCCTCATGCATCCTCAGAGCATCCTCCATAGAATACAGTGATCATCTGGTGGCCAGGTGAGTCCTTTGCACCATAAGGCAGTGGAGAATCATGTTTGGTGGGGAGGAGGAAGAGCTTGTAAAGTCCTCTTCCCCTGCTTTGTTCCCAATGGCAGTGAAGTCAACAGCAAATTTAGAATTTAGTCCATTTCAGGCTTTTTTATTGTGAACAGTTCTTGGAAGCTGGAAGCAGGTTATCTACAGCCATCAGGTTTTTATGGGTGCAACAGAATACTTGGCAGATTATTTGTCACAGGAGAAAAACATGTTGGACGTGACTTGCAAACTGCACTTGAACTCAGACTGTTCTTTTCTGAGGTCTAGCCTGCTTTGCAATTATCCTCTAGAATTCATCCAGTCTATTTCATTAGTGACCCTTAGTTAAATTTCAAGTGAACTATTGAATGCATTTGGACAAAATCCAGTTCTCTTGCTTTCCTTTTCCCCCAATTCTGAGTCATGTGAAAATTAAAGCAGATATTTCTCACAGTAGATACAGGCAACAAGAGCAAGAAAAAATACTTTCCAAAGTGCTTGTTAGCATCATCTGTGATAGTGCCATCATGCCTGGCTCTAACAAAAAGTTCATGCTCAAGCCAAAGGCTTCTGTCCTGCTTTTTTCTACAGTAATTATATGGGTCTTATGTGTATGATTTAGTTTAACTGTCAGTCTGACAGTGCTGTTGAAATTTAACAGCAAGCTTTTGAGTATCTCAGCTCTAGAGATGATAATTTCATTGCGTGGAGCACATGCTTTGTTTGGCTCTAGTTTTTTGTTTTTGTTTTTTGTTTTTCTTTTTTATATTATCATCTTCCCACAGTTATTATCCCATATTAGTAAACCAGGTCACTGTACCAATGGTCAATAGAATAATATATTTCGCTATTGTTTATTACCCTGAAGAAATTGTAATCTGATGTGTCTACCAGTTTCATAGCATTTTCACCAATTTTGTTGCAAATCTAATACATTTAGATAATGTTCCTGGGGAAAATAAAGTGGGACCTAATTTGTGCTGGAGAAGTAGCATGGTTCACAGTAATCTACAAAGATGCTCTGGATTTTCCCCACAGAGGAACTATGGATCAGGCAAGGTAAATTGCACATTTTTCCTTGTTCACCAGTCACCAGTTTTATAACTGAAACTTGGTAGAGTCCAAATACTTTATGTGCATTTTGTCAATATTTTTAAATGATGTGTGGTTTTCATAATGCTGCTGTGTTTTCTTTCTATGCTTCAGGGGAAAAAAAGTTTTGTTAATCTCTCTATTCAGAGCATGAAAGCTCAATCTAGTTTAGGCTTTATTTCTAGTACTTTGTTGCAGAGTATGCTTGGATGAGGAGTGCCTGTACCATATAAGGGAAGAATGAGAACATGCCTAAATACCTGGTCTGGTGAAGAGGTAGTTTCTGAAGCCAGCGAGCGTAGAATGCATGTGCTAAACTGAGCCCTACACACACTGTTTTCTTGAATGTCACCTTACTTAGAATTCAGAAAGCCTGCTCTATACATTTGATATTTAAATGCCCCAAACTAAGGCCTGTATTTATCGTATTAACCTGAAGGGAAGGTTGTTGCCTGTTTGAAAGAGAACTCTTGAAACACACTCTGGTTAGAGAGGAAACATTGTTTATTCTGCACAAGGTTGGTACATTGGCACAAATCAAGCACGGTCCATGCTGCTTGTTTCTTACATTTACACACAAGAGTTCCAAGGTAGTGCACTCCCAGTTAAGTGATTGGTCAGTAATATACAATCATTGTCTCTTACATTCTCTCATCTCTGTTGAAAGACACGGTATAGATTTATTTCACTACGCATGTTCTGTGAGTAAGGATCTCTGCGGGCAAGGGTCTCTTACTTCAAGGGAGTGTGATTGTTAGTATTAAAATGAAGGCAGTTCCCTTCCGCACACCTTAAAAGTTAGTTTCATTGCCAACTTCTCACTGATGAGATATATGTCCTTGGTCTGAGGATGTTATCCTCCTCCTCTGGGGCCCTTTGGCCTTTGTTCAGTCAGATATTATCTACCCAAAACAAGACAGTTCTTCTAAATCTTGACAGATATTCACATAATTTCTTCTGGGTTAAGTATCAGTCTTCCTGCTTCAAATCCAGCATCAAGTTGACCTCAATTTTTAAGTTAAACTACTGGAGGAAAATATGTGATTTTTGTTTTGGTAGATATGGAAGGTACCACCATTCTCATTTTCCTTGAAGGGTAACCAGGCTTCAGTCATCCTCCTAAAATATGGCCAAAGGAGAAGGACAAAGCATTATCCCAGTGACTCTGGCAGGATTCCTTTGTTGCTTCACAGTAGTGGCCAGGCCCTCTCCTTGGTGCCCTAACCTGGACATCCCCATGAGCGAGGCCCGCCCGTGTCTCAGGAAGAGAACTTTTCACAGCAGGCTTCCTCCAGGGCAGCATTCCACCATTTTGGCTTATAAAGCCTCTCTTATAAGTGTCATAATGTCGGCTGAGGGGTAAAATAGACCATGCGTTAATTACTTTGTTCACCAGTTACCCCTTATTTCCAGTGTACCTTTTGCTGTCTGTCAACTTCAGTCTCACTCTCCTTTTGCCTTCCAGGCATCATGCACTCCTTGGTGATGCCCATAATCCTTTCTGTTTGGACGAACTTTACTTTCCTCTGCACATGCCATTCAGCGTTGCTGTGACATTAATAAACTTTCACCCACTTTGCAGAGGGGCATGCAGGAGGGTGAATGCGTGGGTCCTGAATACCGCCTGATCCCACCCTGCCTTTACAGGGCTGTGGTGAGAGCACTGCTGCAGGAAGTCGGAAAGTCGTATTTAATTCCTTCCTCTGCTTGAGGGATTTTAGGTCTGTATTGCCCACCTCCCAGGAGAGGTCCTTAACCAGTAGGTTGTAAGCTGTTCCAGGTGTTAAGGAAACTTTCCACCCCTCTGACCAAAGCTATGTCACTGTTTAGCAAGTAATTCAAGATTCATATGGTGAGAAGGAGAGAAATCGTGACCTGAAGCCACTGACTGGAGCGCACGACTTAGAGCAAGGCAGTCCGGGTTCCCAGGCTGTTTCTGTAATTTACTGCAGGACTGTTCAGTGTAAAATACAGAAGCAGGCTGAGGAACAGGGACAAAAATTAGGTCCCTTCACCAAGCAAGCACTAACTGCAGCCTGGGCTAAGGAAACCTTTGGCACATGGAGCCACAACTTCCCATGTACACTGACACATGCAGACCCTTATTGTACGCCACAGTCTGATATATACCATAGGGCACGCTCCTAAGAAGAAGGCTTCTAAGTATCCTCATCTTGGAAAGGAATTTGAAGCTGGATCACCTTCTTATTGGGCAAAGGCTTTAACTGATGAGCCATTGTAAAGAAACCAGACAGCAAGCAAACAAACACACGGAAGTATGAAAGCTGTTTGCTATGCTTTAAAAGAAGGTGATGCGCAGCTGTGTGGCCTAATCCTGTTGGTTTCTCATACATCTGGTCTGGGAACATCCATAGGCTTAGCTTCCCCAGGGGCCAAGATGGCGAAACATTAAGCCACTCAACCCCAATCAAGCTTTAGTATAAGCTAGGTGCTAAACTGCTCAGGACTGTAAAACTGTGATACTTTGGGGTCCATAAGGTCACAAACTGAAAACCATGTGAAAGGTTGTCCTCAAAGACCAGAGGACATGTGAGCCAATTTCGTTGTTCTTATATTCCACCAAACTGTCCATGTCGGTGCTTAAATCCTGTTTTGGATAGGTCTGCAGGCTCTGGCCTAGTATCAGGTTTCACTAAGCAGTTTATTCTTGGTTTTAAGCCTACTGCACAAATCAAAGAATTTCAGGTAAAATAAATAAACTGCTCCAGCAGGGTGCCACGACAGTTATCTTCATTCAGAACAATGCCACGTGTACATGGCAAACAGCCAGCGGCTCTTGATGTGCTTAAGAATGCCAAGAAAACTTGGCCTTTAATAAGCCATCTAATTAAACACTAGTCTTATGATGTGCAGCTCAGTTTTCCTAAGTCATTCCTTTGCCAAAGCTTAAGTCTTAACTTCTATTGCTGCCTGTGTAGCAAATGCATTCTTCTATTTTGAAACTACTGTAATGTAGATCTGTAATGCAGATCAAGGGCCAGACTCTGCATTCCTTCTTTAGAAGTATCAAGAAACACTTATTCTTTGAAACTTCTGCCACTATTTGGAGGCAACTACATGAGTATACAGATCTGAGTAAGTGATTAACTTTTTAAATAGAAGCCACACACCAGAGTGAAATAATTATTGGAAACTGTTTTTAAGTATCATGTGAGTCCCTGCTTTCTTTGTGTTTTAGCTGGAATATGAAAAGTTGAGGAGACTTACACAGATTTTGTTAGATGCATCATTACATCAAAGCCTGTTTTTAACAACAACAAAAAAGAAAAGATTTTCAAGGGAAATAAAATATTTTACTTCATCAAATTCTGAGACTGCTTTCAAAGACTGCCCAGGGAAACTAAAAATATAACTATTGATGCTGGTAACAAATGATCCATGGCCAGTACAGCTACACGAGGCTTAAGTCAAAAGAAATTTTGCCATAAAGTTTAAATCAGCAGAAGTGTAAACAGGCATGATTTTCAATAACGTCACTCAAAATCATGCTGTTGGCAAGAACCATGTAGCTAGGGAATGGTGACTTGAACTGATAGCAAACTGTTTGGAGTACTGGTCTCAGAGATGCCACTGGATAGGCTTCAATTATATATATAGTATATACCATGTGATGCTATGAATAGAAATACATTAAAGTTCAAAACGTGCAGTAGCAAAAGAAATAAAGGATGAGACTATGAGTTGCAAACATAATGGAGCTGAGTCTTCAGTAATCTTCTTAAGTGGTTATTGACAATATCAGCATTAGCTTAAAAAAATCGTCCTCATAGAGTCACTGAAGACTTAAGTCTGCAAGGAAAACCAGAAAGCTTAACACATACTCCCTGTTCAAAGCGTAGCCAATGCATGCCCTGCTCAAGCAGCAGATGGGCAACCCGTAGACATCTCTACCCAGTAACAGCTTCATACAAAGAAGCTAACACCAGAAAATATTTTCTGTCCTTGTTTCCAAGATCCTTTACAAGCCTCCTCCACTGCTTCCCAGCTGGGATTCAGTAGGTGGCTGCAGGGCTCCCCACTCAGCCTTGCTCAGACTGCTGGGGAGGCAGTGCGGATGTGGTTGGGGAGCTGGCTGAAGGAAATGTGGCTTTACTGTGTCACTGTCCACTGCTTTCTGACCACAAAGCAGTCTCTCTCCTCTCTTCTCCTTTACAGGGATCTTTGGTCCCACACCATCTGAGGACAGCTGTTTTGCAGCTGCGCATGAGGTGTTGGAGGAGCTAGGTAATTTTAAAGATAAGCAGTTTTCAGAATCACTTATTTTCTGCTGTGGGATTTCCTAGGAGCAATCTTTAACTAATACAGCCCTTCAAGAAATTCATTTTTTCTGACCCAAAGTTAAAGGTAAAGCCTGTCCTGTTTTGTCTGGTCAGCTATTATGCAATGCCTTGAAAGTCATTGGTGGGATACTGAGATGTGTGGATATGTGTCATGCTTGGAAGTGATGGAAATAGAGGAACAGTGGTTTGAGGAAATGACTGGATTTCTATGGAAAACCTGGGTAGGCAGGTGGTGCAATGTCAATAACACACAACATATGAAAAAGAACATTGCTATGTCTGTTAGTGTTTGCATATGTACATAGCTATTTATTTATATCTAATGAAGGTGGTGTAATTCAATCCTGTGAATAGCTTTCAAAATTTTGAGAGAGGGATTACTAACCAGCCAAGAGTCAGAAAGGCTGCTTACTGTTAACATCCCTGTTGTGATTTTTCATACTCCACACATCCCATCAGAAGTAACTCTAAGGAATTGGTTTATGAGATTGCCTGCTTAGAAAGACTGTATTCTTTTAATTAGACTTGTGTCATCAAATCCAGAGATCTGGTTGCGTTTGCTAGTATAGCTTCGTAGTCATATCAGTGGCATAGCTGCTTCTTGTATGCAAAGGGCAATATAGCATGCACTGGCATAAGACATCTGTGTGCTGATATAATTGTGCCCACACTGGGAGCAGTGCTGATGTAAGTATCTACGTAATAATGACACCCAAATGCAAGAAAAGACCATATGACACAGAATCTACGTGCAGAGACGAGGCCTGAATTAACGTATTTTATACTATTATTGGCACTGCCAACCTGAAAGTAATTTAGACCTCCTCCAGTAAACTGCTTACTGTCTGATTTATGTTCTTTTTCATACTTGTGTAAGAATTTCCATTAAACTGCTTGTGTGGATTCAGTTCCAATTACACTAGTATAAAAGTACCTTACTTCCTATACAGCTTACCCTCATTATTTAGACTGATTATATCACCATGAAAAGGTATTTTTATTAGTACTGTGTACATGCATTTTTCTGAGTTTTGTTACTCATGCTGCTGTAGGTAAACCACTTACAGATACATTTACAGAGTTTACTCTATGTGAACTTGATATATAGTTTACTCTAAGTAAAATCTACCCTTGGACTGAAAGGGCCAGATTCAGAAGTCATACATTAAGGGCTAAATGGATATGAACCCAAGCAAAAGTAATAGGAGTTTAAGGATTGTATCTTCCTTGTTGAATATGCCCCAGATGTTTGACGCTGTAATAACATGACTTCACTTAGGGCCTTTTCCAACGTTGGTCCAGAGATGCTGAAAATGATATGAAGTTTATTTGCCTAAATAAAACTGGAAAAAAATTGTGTTTCCTTTGACGTATTTGAAAATGAGCATCCTTATTCTGCACCTTCCCATAAGCCATGCAGAGCCAGGAGCAAAGTCTGGGGAGTTGATTTGATATCAAGGGTGGGAGCCAGTGGAATTCAAGAGAAAATTGCATATTATCTGCATTGCTACAGAATGGAAGTTTTTCTTAAACCATAGATTATACTTGTGACTATTTGGGAATTTAAATACTTTTGAACCTTACTCCTTCTCTTCTTGTGATGCTGTGGCATTTAAATCTTGATATTAAGTAGCACTTACCAAAAAGAGTTCCCAGACACCTGGAATTCAGAACTGATCCCGAAATTCTAGCTCCATGTATGTAATACTGCTGTGTAATTTTAGCTTGAAAATTTCTTTATTTCAACTTGGTGAGACAAAAAACCCAACTTTTTTTGGTAATGAGATGCTTTGTCACAGTATCCATGAGCTCTGTTTTTCTTTGACTTCAGTGGTATTTGAATTCTGTGCATTTTGAAGTTTGCCTGAATTTGAAACTTACCAGTGGACATTGTTGGCCTCAAGCCTTATACAGGATATCTGTTATTCAGATGGATTAATTATGAAAGCCGTCATGAAAGAAAGTCATTACAAAAGGAGATCTCAAGGGAAAAAGTCTTACAAATGAAGGGGGAAAAGCTGCTCTTTGGTCATTTTGATAATAACACTTGATAATCCCGTCATACCTTGAAAATGACAATTTAATTCAACCACAATGAAGTGTTGAAGTGTTCCAGAATGGTGTGGTACCATGGCATCTACTTTTCCTTCTCAGCCAAAAGAGTATATATATGTGCATTCAGACTACTATTCCTCCCTTTGCTTCAGGAGAAGCACTCAGTAGTTACCGCTGATGATTAAAACACTGTATCTGACCAGAGCTGCCTTCATTATTATTACCATTTTGGAACAGAAAGTAAAAACTTAATGCTACCTGCATGGTTTTTGGAGACACCTCGTATCTGCAAGTAGGAAACATGATTGAGTTGTTGCATTAGGAAGACTAGGAATCAAGGGCTTTTACACTGTCATAATCACTGGCTCTTTAAGCAACCTCTGAGAATTGCATAAATACTTGCTATAATGGGTAATACATTTTTGATCATTATACTACTTGACAGATGTGACATGAGGTTTAATATATAATAATCTAATTTCTTTAAGTGCAAATATAAGACTTGCCTTTGGAAAAGAATGGCGATCTTTGGTTCAAGGACTGATCAGGAATCTGAAGCTTTCTCTCTGTGCTTTGGTTCATTTTCCATAAATAAAGAGAATATTATATTTTTATTGTCAATGAAGAAATGGTTTTATGGTATGTATTTAGAGCACCTCAGTGCAAGTTTGAGCCTTTTGTATGCACTGCAGAAATAAAAATGTAACTAACAAGAATTAGTTACAGAAGGTATCCAAATCCTGTTAATGGAAATATTCCCACTGACTTTACCAGGGGTGGGATTGGATCATTGTGTCATACTTTTAAACTGTATTAGATGGAAGCTTGTATTGATGCTTTTGCCCATGTTCTGCTGTTTGCAAAGGGTTGGTGACTTTAACCTGTTGTTACCTATGGGTGTAAACATTTATTTTAACGATTTTTTGTTTTTTCCTTCCTGGGCAGGATTTATGTGGGCATCATTCATGTGATACTCTGGGAATGGCAGACGTTGGGACCATATGCTCTCCTGAGCGCAGCTGTGCAGTGATTGAAGATGACGGCCTCCATGCAGCTTTTACAGTGGCTCACGAAATTGGTATGCAGTGCCTTTTCTGTTCACTTGCCAAATCAAACACTTGTAACAGCTGCATTAGTAACCAAAATACTTCACAATTAATTCCAGATTTCCCCTGGTCCAGATATTCACTTGGGGATTAAGGCTGTATACATACGCACTTCAGGGTTAACTAATAAGGGATCAGAAGGCAAGTGAAGGCGCACAGTAGGTGTTTCCTTTCTGACAGTGTCATTTCTAAGCAGTAGTTGAAGTGAAAATTCAAAGTCTGCTGCTACTGTCCAAAGATGTCAATACACGTGTCTCCTGACAAAGCATTTGGCCCATCTATTGAAATTCACATATGTTTACTGCACACACAGTGGAAAATAACTCGCCTTTTTGAAGTACTTGCATGCTCTACTGTTATGAAACATTTTCCTGGGACAGTGCATTAACTGCATTGTGGAAAAAAACAGAATTCTAATCTTTTTCTAAGTGTATGGAAATTCCATCTTTGTGGTAAAATACAGTACTAATGTGAATCTTGAAATAAATTAAATAGTATATTTAGATGATTTGGTCAAAAAACCTGTTCAGATTTGTTTCAGTTTCCACCTCTGGATAGCAGTGTAATGTAAGGATTTAAGATAGAATTAGTGACAGAAGAAAGTTCATATTTTGTGATATTCCATCTGTTGTGATATATTCCTTCAGCGAGGCTGCTGCCATTTTGATGATTTTTAATTTACTAATGATTTGTGAGCTGTGTTCACTGGAAATACATTCGGTATGAGGGCTGTTCGCCTTGGTGAGTGAACAACAATCTAAAAGTGCAGAACTTTTTTTTTTTTTTTTTTTTTTTTTAACATTCTTGGAAGGAAATAGCAAGGAAAGGAGAACTTGCAGAGAGAGCCAATTGCTGAATTGCCTTGTACCTCATGCCAAACCAAAGTAAAGTTTGCTTTGGGAGTATCATTACAGCAGTTCAATTTTCAAGTAGCTAGCAGGTAGAACCCAAGAGTTGTGTGCCTTATATATACAACTGGCTCAGCAACCAGAGGTCACTAAGTATGAAGAAGCAGCTGAGGTGTCACTGACTTGACCCTTCAACGTTTAGGGAACCTAACCCTACTGCTCTGATGGTGCTGCAGCGAAATGAAATTGCTAGTGGCTGGACCATGATCATGTGTTGCATGAAAATATAAAATGTTTGTGGCAGAATTAGTCCCCAAAACAGAAATCTTGTTTTAATAAACAAGAATATCATTATGAAAGAAAAAGCCCTGTGAAATCACTAGTTCAGAGTATTTGGAGATAAGTGCAATACATCATCAAGTACAACTTCACATCAGAAGAGTTCAGTGGCATCAAACTTGGAAACTGTGAAGCTAAAGACCCTCCATGAACCTGTCTAGAACTGGGACAAGTAGATTGGCAAACTGCCTATCACTCAAAGGCCAGTCTGCTAAAGGGACTGCTTGTATGTTCTTGCATCCAGAAGCTATGTTCACTGGTGAAGGTTAGCAGGCTTTGGCAAGGTCAGATGAGGGACCTTCTTGCAATGCCAGTGTTGATATATCTCGTGTGTAAAGAGGTGACTAATGTGTCCTGACTACCATTTTATCAGCAATAAATACACGTCTAGATAGATTAAAAATGACAGAAATCAATAAAAATAGTGGTAGGCATAAATACGCATATTACTACCTTGAATTCCACACAAAGAAAATGTAAACAAAATTAAATATTTTTAGTGATCTAGAAGCACATTTTTGAGAAAAGAGACATTTTCATACCTAGACATTTACAGGAATCTGTAAAAGCTATAATTTTCAATGTAAAAGCGGTATAAATTGAAATTAATAAATAAGTACCCTAACAGACAAAAAAACCCTCTAGTTTTGAAGCTGTTTAAAATAACATCCTTTTCTTTTTCTCCTTACTATAAGCTTTTAAGAAAGGGGGGGGGGAGCAAGTCGCAGAATGATCTTTGTGTGTGTGGCCTGAAGTGGGTGAAGTTGAGAGGAAAACACAGCTAAAATTGCTTGAGTACTTAAATTAAATTAAAGGTAAGAAAGGATGAAAAATAAAAGTGTGGCATGGATACCCTTTAGTTAAGCACTTTGGGGAAAACTTTGCTTTATTTTATTTGGAGACCAAATTTCTTCCTACGATTCAGACATCTTAAACTTCCCTCTGTTCTGTGGGTAGGGTGTAGCTTTAATTTTACAGTGGCTTAGTTATTCAGTGGAATTCACCTGGCTGCATAAGAGATGCCCTGTGAGACTAAGGGGATGCTAAGGGCTGTAAGCCTAAAATGCTTCTTTCTGTCAGTAGGAATAGCAAGGTGAGCTGCTAAGTGAATCAGAGTCACCATCTGCAATTTTTTGAATAAATAATCTTGCTGCACATGCACAGGTAGCAGATGCACCATCATTAACATGGACTTGATCTGGAGAATGGCTGTGTGTCCTTGCTGACTTCCACGGGGATCTGAATGCTCTTGTTTCCTCTCTGAAAGATCCAAGAGCATTTTTTAGGATCAGATTCTCTCTTTGGAAGTCAACCAAAGTAAATGGAGCTGCAGCTCAAACAAATGGAGAAAACACAGCCCAGGGGCTAAGGTTGGATACATGCATAGGAAGAAAAAAAGTTGCCAGGGTTTCTACTACTTTACATGTTAGATGTTTATTTTGTTTCTTTCAGGTAAAATCTGAGTTTTGACCAGTGGTTTTTGAGGGGAAGAGTATGAATGAGCAGCAGTAACAGGCAAAATCTCCAAAGAGCTATAAACAAGAGCACAGAAAGAAATAGGTGTAACCAAATTCTTAGTACAACTAATTAGCTGACAGTAAGAGGTGGAGATCTATATACAACAACTAACAAGGTTGGACCTGAATCTTGTCCTACGTCTATGCAGGAAAATCAGGAATAATTTGTCCCTGATGTCAAATGCAGAAAATGAGGATAATGCAACAGAAAAACGGGAGGAATGCTTGTAACTTTGAATGTGATAATCCAGTTTCTCCTCCAAATAAAAGGAAGCAATGCTAATAGCATAAATGTTACTTTTAAATCATAGCCTGTCAAGACATCCAGCTAACAATAGTAAATCCATATATAGTTATTTTCTAGCTGGGGACATGCTGCTATCAGTTTGGACAGCAGCAGCTTCACTGTCACATAAACAGATTCTTGCCTGAAATCGTCAGCTGACATCCATGTTGTGGCATATGGGTGTCTTTTTTGACTTTAAGCATCTCCTTTAGCTATGTCTCCGTAGCTTTCCAGGGATATCTGAGCTAGCTTACGTGCAGAATGGTAGACATTTTCTAGGTCTTTGTTATGTCTGTAAAAAAACTGTGTTTCCTTATTTTATGCACTTCCCTGCTTCACAGAGACATCTGGAGAAAAGCATTGAAGAACTGTGCATAATCTCAACATTTATTTAATGGTTTTCATAGGTCAGCACTAGTATTTTTCTCCTCCATATATCCCTTACTAAAATAACCATCAGGAAACAAAAATAACTAGATTCTCACTCTAATACTCTGGAATTTTGGGTTGGAGATTTGTTGCATTTAGAGTTGAATTATAAACCAACCTGTGCATCCCATGAAGATAAGAAGGATCCGACATCACCAACAGACACAGTCAATGAATTTGAAGTTACGTTTAACATCTCTTGTGATGGGATGTATCTAGTGCAGGACAATTCTTTGTTTAGTAGCCTGGTGTTGCATTTTGTGATACAGCAATGATTTCAGCTGACTTTGGCTCCTCTTATGCTAGAGTCCCCCATGCTTCCATACAGACAGCCCACCACCTTAAAGAGTTTGTTATCTACAAAAAGAAACTAAGAGGATTTCAAGAGTGGAGCTACTGCTCATTTTATTAATAGGTAATTTCCCAAAATCGCGAAGGAAGTTTCAAGGAAATACAAGGATTAAACTTGTTTCTTGAGGTTTGATCTAGTCCTTAAATACAGAAGCATCTTTCCTGCATTCTTTAAGCAGTCAAAGCTCCATTTTAGTTCAGGAAAAGTTGCATGGGTCTAATAAATTATATGTGTCTTTATTCTTTCCAACAATCTATCTCGAAGAACCTTTTTTCTTATTTTTTTTTTTTTTTAGAGGAGATACAGAGAAAGCACTGCGTTTTTGCTCAGTGGTAATGTTCATTTGACCTTTTGCAGAGTTCCTATTTCTCTGTTAAGCAACCATGCTGACATGTTATTACTCCTTCTATCCTCCTGAGTAATATGGTTTACTGATGTTCTTTCCAAGTATTTTATTTTTAAGATATAGCTTTTAAATTCCTACATGGAACTAATTAAACTTCTGCTCATTAGTTTTCTTTTATCTTTTACATGTGACTTTAGAGAAGGGAAAGCCAAAAGGGGGCATAAAAGCAATGTTCAAATATATTAAAAAAATCATTGTGAAAATTTATGTAATATATCATTTGCCATGTCCACCTGGGACAGAACAAGGAGTAATGGCCTTAAATTGCAGCAAGGGAAATTTACTTTTAAGCATTAGCCAAAATCATCTAACCAGAAGGACAGTTAAGGACAGGAATAAATTGCTTGGGGAGGCTGTGAAATCTCCATTACTGGAGGTTCATAGGAGCCAGCTGGCTAAAACAGCTGTGGCTTAGGGGACGCTGATCCTACCCTACAGCGGAGGGATGCATAAGCTGGCTTTTCAGATTCTCCTCTCAGCCTCATTTTATATGGTTACATGAAGTTATGACAACTTCCTCCACAGCTATACTGTGTAACTCCTAAAATCAAGTACAGAAGCTAAAACCAGAAAACGATGTGTTTAATACCAAATCTTTTCCAGCATGCCATCATTCTGTGGCGTCTGCCACCATTGAGGCGAAAAACATCATAAGCACTGTCAGCAAAGTGTAGTGCTTTAATATTACGTAGAGAAGCTATTTTAGAAGTGAGGTATCACTCCTGGGATCCTTACTCAGGTGGTTCACTGAAATACACCAAAATACCATTTTGCTGAATTCCGAGTGGATTAAAAGTATTTATTCAGAGCCTAAGTGTGTATTTGAGTTGTAGGCCTCTGTAGAAGGAGGGTCATGTCTGCCATGTCTAACCAACATAAACTTTACAGCAAAGTGTATGATTCTGACCCTTCTTCACAATCATAAACCAAGAACAATGTATTTGATATTAAAATGGTAGTCTTGGTTTTGCTGTCCATAGAAGAGTCAAAAAATACTCATTCCATATTTTACTTCATGCTCATTTTGTACACATTCAAGAGTAACTAAACACAGTCATCTTTTCTTTCCCACTACTGAACATGTAGCCCTTTGATTTCAAGGCTGTCAAGATAAAGCCGATAAAGATAAGCTTCAGACTTGACAGGTACAAATCTTTTGTAGCCTTTCATTTCAAGGGGGGATAGATTGCCAAGGGCACAGAATCTCACAGGCAAATGAAAAAATGGTGAAGGTTGTCTAACTTTTGTATTATATTTCCTTCATGACAAATGAAGTTAGGCAAGTATCCAGGTAATCATAATTAGGCGGATTTGCTTTCTTAAAATGACAAAAAAAGGAGAGAGACTACACTCATCTAAGTCTTCTCTGGTAATATACATCAGGAAAATTGCTGATTCCTTATCTTTGAATGTTTTTCAAAGTTCCATCTAAAATTCTGCTTGAAAAAACTCTTGAATTAAGCCCTCATGAACATAATCCCCTTTGGTTAAGAGAAAAAATGGGCAGTCAGAGCTAAGCCTTCTCAAGAGGTGAAGAGTGTGGCAGAAAACTTAACTGATGCTTCAAAATGCAAACGTCAGCTGTATAAAAGGTTGCTAGCTAAAATTTGGGGTAAAAATTCTTGGCTTGCTCAATAATATTTTGATTAACTTATACTGTTATATGGAATATATAATTGTTCCACCTGCAGCACACATGGTGCTTAAATCAAACCTTTTTTAGTGAAACTGAGACAGTTTGTATGGAAAAGTGGAGAAATGGAATGGGGAAATTGGTATGATGTAGAAAAAATTAATCTTCAGGTTCTGAATATGCTTGAGCTTTTCTTTATCTACCACATACTTTTAAGTCTGAGTAGGTTGGGGATCTTTGCCTTCTTAATGTCTGTGAAGCAATTCTGTCAGAGCAGTGAGGAGATAAGGAGGAAGTTCTCAACCAGAGACTTCGGGAAGTGACTCAGACACAGCACTAACATTTCCCAAGTTTCCAGAGATTTTCTGGAGTTGTGCTGTTCTTTGTGTACATACAATCTCATGAAGAATTAGATGAAACAGGCACTATGCTTTTAAAAGCTGCTATGTATCCTGAAACATCCTAACTCTAAGCCAGATACATAGAGTGAAGTGTCTGTTTTTGCAACCATAGGGAAATTGAGAATTAAACTGTATTTTGCCTAATGTTTCAGAACAATCACTATCAAAAATTACCTTAGAGACATGGTTTAGTGGTGGACTTGGCAGTGTTAGGTTTATGGTTGGACTTAATGACCTCAAGGGTCTTTTCCAACTTAAATTATTCTAAAGGAAGTCCACTTCAGCCGTGTTTGGATGAACTCCCAGTCTTCCGCAGTTCAGGGGAAGGTAGGGATTACTTTCCTCCTTGACAGGTAAATACTACAGGTATGATCATGTTGGACAGATGTGCAATGGATGTCACCATCTCCCACTTTTTCACTAAAATTAATATTTATCTTCTACATGCCTTATAAATTAGCATAGTAGATGTAGCATGGACCTCTAAGACCATGTCTATTTAATGATTATTTGAGTCTATGTGGATTATAGTGGTTTCTGATTGCCTTATCCACATTGCGTGGACAGAATCTTGCCTGCAAATTGTCTGTCTGATGGTGGTGATGTATCTCTATCTTCTGTGTAATGAAGTCTGTTGTAACAAGCCATTTCAGCAGAAGTTTGTTTTGTGTGAAGTCTGCAAGCCTGGTGTATGAATGTCTTATTGTGGCTTTTTTTTTATGTCTGCTCCTGAAAAGAAGCTGCACTTCAGACTATTGTTTCATTCAGTCTGAAGAACTTTTTTAAGCAGGAAATATTAAAAAATACCTCTGGGCTGGAGATGTTAAAGTGAGAGTGATTTTCTTTTTTCTTTTTATAAGTGATGGATAGCAATCAAAGAAAAGAAAAATTGAAGGCAAGTTTAAGTATAAAAAAGAGGAATAGCCAGTTTTTTATTCTATGCATGGTTTTTACAATCTTGTGTAATTCAGGACACTTCTGTTTTGTAAAAAAAAAAAAAAAAAAAATTGTTATTGCTCAGGTGTATAATTTTTTATGCAAAATTCCCATTACTTCAAGACAAGTTCTGAGTAATATTAGTGTGCAGTTCTTAATGAGGAGGCAAGTACTTGCACAAGTTAGAGAAACAGTACATGCTGAAAGAAATGATTTTATTTTAAGAGTTACCTCTTCCAGTCTTTGTTTACCAAAGGAGAGAGCGAACAGCTCTCTAGTGCAGAAGGTATGAGCTGGTGATTAGACCAAGGACTGTCGAGTCAGGAGCTTCCTGAATCCTGATCCTGTGAAGGCCAGTGACTCACTGGGTAACCTTGGGCAAATCACTTGACCTTCTTTTGTACCCCAGACATCGCCACTGAAAATTAGGTTAAAGGCATGATCTCACTGAAAAACACATGCTTCATCAGAGCTGAGCTTTTCTAAGAAAACAAATTACAGTGCCTGCAGCATTTTTTAGCATGCTGTGTCACTTTGCATGTGTGCTGTGGTCAAATTCCTCAGGACAAGTGGAATTGAAGTGCAAGAGCTGTTCAGTTCAAGCACTAGAGTTCTTTATATGTCTATAAACAAGTTATTGGGGTTTTTTTCCAGATGAGCCACCATGATTTGTGTTTTAGCAAAAGACAGGTTTTACTAGCTGTACATTGAGTCTCTTTTTTATTTCTGTGCTTGAGATACCAGTGGAAAATAAATGAGATTAGTGTAATTTTCGCATGCTGTTCACACAGAGAAACTCTACAGGTAGTCTGTCAACATATTTGAGAAAAATTCAGAAATGTCCAGATTTACATTTTGCTTCACAGCACTCCTGGGAAGAAGATAGTTGCAGTGCGATGTGCTTCACCACACATCCAGCATAGCTGTGATGCGCCCCTGATTTACCCGCACAGCTCTTTGTGTCCTGATATTTAGAGAGGATGTAACTTTTAGCTGACTTGCCATAATTGAATTGGAGTGTTCCTACCTTATGTTATACCCCATTCCTACAAGGTGTAGGAATTCTTTTTAACCCACTGGGGGTATTATTTCCTTTTGGGCTGCAATGGATGTTGGCCTTCAATAGCTGTAAGGAAGTTTGTGCAGGACAAGGTCTACTATGTAGAATGCAGACAGTGCAGGTGAACAGGGATCCAGGGATTGCTGACTGGTGCTGACTTCTTCATTTCTTGCTTCGGAATATAAACAGACTGAGCTATGTCAAGAGCCCCTTGCTGATCATGTTCCAAAATATACTAGGGTCCAAAGTCTGCAGGTTGCTTTCATACTGCTTTCAACAGTTTACTGATGTAGTCACACTTTGTCTCACTTCAAGGGGAGAAAGAAGGCTGTGTGGAAAGGCTGTCAGTCCATTTAGGTGGTTGGTCTTTTTGCTGTATGGGAAGGAACCAATTTACAAGAAGGCTGGCTCCTCTTCACTTGCATGAGGGTAAACCCTGCCTCCTTGCCATCTGTTTCTTTTACCATTTTCTGCATTCCTACAGCATAACTTAACTAAACACCATCCTGCTGGTAAAATTATATTAT
>NW_009929655.1:25276-51437 GCF_000696875.1 Nestor notabilis | reverse complement strand
CAGGAACTGTCAACACCAGTAAGATGCTTCATTAAGTAGAAAACATCAGATGATCTACTAACCCATTCTCAATCAGTCATCATTTTACACAGCTGCTGGAAGCCTATTTTTTCTTTTTTCAGCTGGTTTGAACCTCATAGTAGTACAAAATGGTGTGCTAAAATTGGCATTGTTTTTAAAAGTCTTCATTATAAGATCTGTGCTCCTAAAGTCTTCGCTTTTGCCCAGAGCTTTCGCTGGAATTATGCTTACATACAGGATCACTTGAAGGATCACCTGTAACCTTTTTATTTTGGTTCTTCGCACCAGTAAATGCCAGAAACCGCCCTAATGTCCTGAGAAATGTGTGATAATGCCAGCGTGTTCATGCATGCAAGGGGAGGGTTGGGAGAGACTTTTCAAGGAGGAGGGGAGATATTCCTTCTTTAATTCTCGGATGCAAAAGGATGAAGGATGCAGGTGCAGAAGTACTTTGTTGGTCTTACTTTTGTGCTAAAGAAAGAATATCTTAGATAAGCAGTATGCAGAGATTACAGATCACTGTGAGATTTTGAATTTTGATTCTTTTTAATGAAATGCAAAAACCATTTTAAGAGCCATTGGAAATTTGTCATATGCTTTAACCTGGTTTAAATCTGTTCAAAATGCCTTCAAAGACAAGTTAGAACAGAGAGAGATTTAGGTTGTAATAAGAATTAGGAATTTTAGTTCCATAAAATTCCTTTAAAGTTTCATTCTCAGTGTTTGAAAGCGTGCATACAAAGTTAACTGGCAAATTGGTATGGAGAACTAGAATCCATATATTTAGTGCTATAAACAGCTGTTATCCTTGGTAACATCACTGGTGAATGGTAGGAGTTCAAATACTGACAATCAGGGTTATATCTTTTGGAAATTATTCACTACCTACTACTTCTTTCCTTGTAATGATTTTCTAAAATTATTTTTGAATAATTAAAAAATGACAAGGGAGATTCATAAATACTTTGGGAAGCTTCTCAAAAAGCTGAATTCTGTCATGTAAGTGACTTAGTTTGCGTAATGCATTAGAACAGTGGCCTGAATTAATATGACAAAGTAGACGCTGTTAATGAGATATGTCCTCAGTTCACCCCATTTATCACTGTTAAGTATATATGTTATGCTGCGCTCTAATTAAAGGTGAAGCCAGTAGCTTGACACTTTCCAGAAGATGGCCTTGTTTCAGTTTCCTGTGTTTTTGCCAAAATACTTGGGATGAGATGTTCTGTGCTGAATAGTCGCCTGAGAAGCATTTCATTTCATTTCATTTTACAAACTCAGAGATGTCCAAATTGCACATTCAGAATCATCAGCGTTAACAGGGCCTGTGTGTATCTGCACTGTGTTAAGTCTTTTATTGTATGCTCATGTGGGATGCTGTCACAAGAGATGAACAAAGTTACAAAAGGTGAAGTACAGTTACGCAAGAAGGGATTTGTATAGAGAGCAAAGTTGCATCTCAAATGGGTGGAGTGTTGCAGAGCATTATCAGAGGTTGTTAAGATTAAGAACCTTGGATTCCGCTCTACAGACTGAACCCTTCATATCACAGAGTTTTGGGTAGTTCTGAATGGTGCTGTAAAATGTTGAGCTCTCTGAAAAATTAAGTTCTCAAATTGCTGGTTTGCACCCAACTATTACTCCTGCCCTACACTGAACATGCATTGTGTGCCATGTGATGTTATTCAGCTGAACTTTTTAGAACATTTCTCCAGCTTTTCTTATTCACCCAGAACTGTTTAGTACGGAGTCCAATGACTTAGAAATGAAACTACTTTTCCACTGACAGAACCTCTTTACCTTATTTCACAAGCATGCTGCAGTGAAGTAATTTCTACAAATATGAGCACTCTTGGGGCATTAAATAGAAAATAATTCTTTCTGCAACCTTTAAGCATGCAAGTTATCTCAGAGAAGATTGCTATAGTGGGGCTTAGGTCTAACCAGCATAGTGTTTTCTTGATTGCTGGCCTATTTTTTTGCAAATATTTCTCTGTTTAATTGATTGGTAGTATATGCATATTCAAGTGCATGGATTCAAGTAAAATATAAGAAGCTGGCTGAAACTCCTGAGCAGCTCTCGAAAGCAGAGTGTGTGTGGTCCTGATTTAAACGAGGAGCTGTGCCGTGTATTGAGGGGTCTGTCAACAAAAGCTAGAGGATAGGCCTAAAGCCATCTCTAGTAAATGTTTGCTCAAGTTAGCAGAACACTGGTGAAATGTACTACAAGGAGTTACTTAATGTCAGCAGAAAATGGTTCTAGTTATATTACTACTAAGCATGTGTTGAGGTTCATTAACCTGTCAGCTCTGCTCATAGTTCTCAGACATGAGGTGTGACCTGATGCCATTCAGTGCATTACCATAAATAAAAACTTAGTGATAACACTATATAGAATGGCAGCCAAAAATAACATCATCTTTGCATTTCCTGACAATGCACGTTGTCAGTGCCTGGGACTTTGGCAAAGTCGGAGGTAGTCCTCATTGGCACAGTAGCTGCTGATTCATTAAACGCTTAGCCTGTGACACTTCCAAAGAATGTGCTCTATAGCTTAGAAGTCATGCACTGATTATTTGGTTACTATGTCAGGGAAATGCATCTGTTTGAAATAATGATCTTCTAGTGAATTATTTTGCTCAACACTAGCATTTGGCTTAAATATAACAAAGATATCATCTCTTCAAAGCAAGTATTTATATAGTGCTATATCAGATTGAAACTTTACATGTAACCTACTGATATTCAGCCATGCCTTGGTGCAGAATAGAAATAGCATTATCTGGCCCATACACTGTAAGTATTGCCAAAGGAAAATGTTCTTACCCATCAGAAAAAAATAAGTGCAAATCTTGCATGTAAAACCCACCAATTAGATACACATTGAGTATGACAGTTTGATTCATTATGTTTTTGCAGCAATGTATTTGATTGTAATAACGATCAGCAACAGTAATAACGGGAAAGGGAGTACTAACTCATCAGTGTTAACCCAGGTTCCTGGAATAAATTCTTACTAGCATTTATAATAGTACAGGGCTTTTTATTCAAACAGTAGCTGTATTGGAATGAATTTGGTAAATGTGTGCACATTAGGGGAAGAGAGAAAAAAAGATAAATTTTCCTTCCCACCTCCCCTCCAGTGGGGAGGCAATAACTGCAGAGAACTGGCTGTTCTCAGTCATCACTGGTAAAAGATCGATCACTGTTCTCTTGTCGCTTTTCCAGTAACTCCACCATTAGTCAGGAACCCAGCATATGAGTAAGGCTGCCAGATGATACCTTGGCTTCTCTCACAGGACAGAAACCCTGATTTGTGATCTGCAGCCATAACACAGACTTCTGGTCAGATAGCTGCTTTCCTAATCCCAGATACTGCTCAGCAGTGAGTGCTGTCTCCATCTCTTTCCTCGTGGCTGCTCTCCCAAAGCAGGTGAAAAAGCCAAAACAGCAAGTTTATGTAAGGCAGATAGGTAAAACTGGCTGATTTTCTTCTTTCCCAGCCCATATTGAAGGTAATATTACTGTTTTACTATTGTCGTGCCTATTACTATGGATATCAGAATATGATATCCTGCCATCAGTGTTTCTACTTGTATCACCTTGCAGCTAGTCTACAGCAGTTATACAAAAACATGAAGCCAATGGTATGTAGACGGCTTTTAGTTACTGCAGAATAATGCATCTCTTCAACTGCTATTTGAGGACATCAAATTTATTTCTCTGTAGTGGCCTTGATGGGTGGTCTTCGTCCTAATTATTAAAGCACTCTTAGTCTAGCCCTGGATGTCTTAATCATCTCCTGGCCTAGATTGAAGACTGTGAGTGTTAAGTTCAGGCTTGAGCTCCCTGTGTCTTTGGTTCCCATTCAGTCTTCTACCTCTTGGATGGTAACTTGGCTGTGAAAAAATGCAGTGCAGGCATAGAAATGAAAGTTAAACCTGATTTTTACAGAGGGAACAAAGTGTGTTGCCTGCAATCTATTGTTGCCCAGAGACTAGAGAAGATGGGGATCACTGATATGTTGCTGTCACACTTGGAAGAGCTCATCTAGCACTGGTCTGAACTCCGCTGAACATTAAGGGGTTTTGCACGTTCTATCATGTGCTGCTTTGCGTGCAAATTATTTTGTGTTCTGGTGTATAAATACCAAATACCATGTACATTTAAAAATGAAACCCAGAAAAACTAAAAACTTAACCAAACCAATACTAGAAAGCACCCTCTTACAAAACAAAACTCTACATGGAAAAGACTATTTGAAAACATTATTCAGACTGTTTGATGTATTTATTGTAGAGGGTACTCACACTTCAGCAAGGAGTTTATTTCAACAGTTTACATACAGTTTGTTTAGTTGCTCCATAAATAGTAGCATTTTTGACCCTTTAGAAAGATATTATAGCACCTTTTTAGACAGTTGCAGAGCAACATTAGAGTGAAGTATTAATCTTTCTTGTTGAAGAAAATTTGGAAAAAAACAGTAAGAACTGAATTACTACAAATGAGTACCTTTCACTTTAGTCTTCACCAGGTTTCAGTTAGCACAGTTCGATGACATGCCAGCTGATGGCATTACTTCCTTGCTACATGTAATAGTGTAAACTGTCACAGGTTTTTTGTCTTCAGGCAGAGATACCACATTTCAAGTGGTATCAAGTGGCCTGCTTTGGGCTGCTGCTCAGAATTTAAGAATTATTTGTACAGTTACTTGACCTTAACTGTGAGCTCCAGCTGGTAAACTGTTATGGATAGTCACGTCATTTTATTTATTTGTTTCATTTCTGTAGGCCACTTGCTTGGGCTTTCCCATGATGACTCCAAATTTTGTGAGGAGAACTTTGGCTCCATGGAAGATAAGCGTCTCATGTCCTCCATTCTGACTAGCATCGATGCCTCAAAACCCTGGTCCAAATGCACTTCAGCAACTATAACAGAGTTTTTTGATGATGGTCATGGTACGTATTATCACACCTTGTGTCAGCTACATGTTAGTTTTAACTATGTTCTATTTTTTGTTTATAAGAACATTTTATACCAGCTTGTTAATTCCTTGCTCATCCTCAGGACTATCTTGGAAGAGCTTGCAAAACAAGGCAAAGGTCTAAAAGGCTGGCAGAGTCTTGCACTCCTTTTGCATGGTTCAAATGCAAGAGAAAAGAAAGAGTTTATGGGCTGTGTGTTGGCAATAATTTGGTTTGGAATATAAAGAGGTTTTTTTTTAAAGCATGAAATTATTCTTGTCTTCCCAAATGCCACAGATATGAGCTCAGAGAGTATTTTAAACACAGGATACAAGGAAATGGCTTTTTCCTCACAGAAATTAAATTGGGTGATATGGTCTACTTAGTGTTAGACTACAGATATGAGCAAAGTGTGTGTGTTCTTGTTGCTATTAATTACATTTCTTATGTTTATAATGCCATTATACTCATTACATTTATAATGCCATTGTATTTATTATGTTTATGTAGAGGGTCTGTAAGCAAGAAATAAGACTCCTCTGTGCTGTACATGGTAAAAGATTACTTCTGACCCAGGAGCTTACCTTCAAAGTCATGTAACTAATATTTGTTAAATATGTCATTTACCCTTTGGAGAGTAAGTGCAAAATTTTCATTTTCTGAATGTAGTAATAAAAAAGCATAGTCTTCACTTTTTAATGATTTTTAAAGTCTTCATTCTGCTCCCAAAGCAACTGCAGTTCTTAAACAAACAATTCAAATTCCAAAATGCTGAGATAAAAATGACACAATTGAGCGAATGGATCAAGTTGTTATAGTAACCAAAATGCTTATGGATAAAAAGTATGGTAAGTCTGCTGAATGTAAAGGTTTTCTTGCTTTTAAGTATTTTGTCGGCTAATTTCAGTGCTCACTGAAATATTTTCTCCCATTTTCCTCTATTGGAGAATGACTTCATTTTTTCTCACAATTTTATTAGATCCATTAATCTGTACTGTCCTGGTTTATGGTCCATATTGCTTTGGCATTTACTTAATGTTACTAAGTTAGTTTCCACATATGAAGATAACTTTCCTTTTTAAGGTTAGTTACTGAGGTACAGTTCAGTTCGCTGTGGTAGAAAAAAGGGACCTCCCTTGGCACCTTGCCATCCGTGAATGACCTCTTAGCGCAAAGGACTCTGAACTACATTTCCTCTTCTGTTCCTCTCCTGCTGCAGGTGAACTGAAAAGTTGATCTCATTTTTTTGCTTGTTTTGTGACCTGACTTCTTTTTACTACGCATCCAGCTAGTTACTTTCTCCAACAATCAAGAATACAAAGAAAGCATTTTTTCCACCACCTGACCTTTGGCTCGTCTATATCTGGGTAGATGCTTTAAATTTGGACACTTGTCCATGAGCTGGACCTAGTCTCAGTGTGAAGAGAGGGAGGGGGGGCTGTAACAATGAGTCCTACAGGTCTCTGCCAGCTTTTTTCAGTAAAAGTAGATAGGAGCTTCACATCCTTCAGAGCTGCATTATGGTCTCCTTGTTCATCATGAGTGCTGACTTCCTCCTGTACAAGAAGTTGGGCAGTCCTGAACTGCTGACACTTTTCACAAAGTTGCATATTCTTTGCTGCATGTAAAAGGCTTAGGATCTGTCAGTCTCTTAATGGATGGGTTAGGGTACCTAACACTTTCTAATACTCATGAGTAGTTTTCACTCAGGCATGTAGTCTGAAGGAGTTATTGATATGATGAAATAATTCATAAAACCTCTTGTCAAATAGAAGTCTGTAGTCCTCTGGGAATTAATTTTATTACTGATGCTATTGGTGTGATTTCAAGTATACAATGGCTAGGGAATCTTTTGATAAATCAGGCCTTCAGAGACCTTTTCTAATTAATAGTCTTCCTTTTCTGTTGAAGTCTATAATTTTTCAATTATTTCTTTTTAATCAAAGATTTGTCTTAACAGAATACAAACACTATCTGTGAAGTAAAAATGGAAATCAGTGATTTAAATTCCACTTTCTTCAAATTATCGTGCGGAAATGACATGCGTTATTTTAGGAAGGGAATTTCTGGTTTTATTTTCTTCTTCCAGCCAGTGAATGAGCCATAGCTCCATAATTCCCATTTGTAGTGTATGCTGAGCATACCAGAAACCACAGGATCCTAGTAGAGCATGACACTGCCTTTCAGACTGCTTTGGGCTGATAAAAAAGCAGTGCAGATGTGCCATATTTCTGTGTTTCCTTCAGAATAAGCATGTCCCTGCTTTTTGGGTTGCTCATTTTTTTCCTTAGCCAGGGAAGATGTACTGTCGTACATATGCAGTGTTTTCCCTCCCTCTTTGTTTTCAAGAAGGAGCTCTCCTGCAATCTTCCCATAGCAAGAAGAAAATCCTATGTCTCTCAAGTGCCTCTAGGTAGAGGGAAAAAAAACCTTAGCCAATTCAAGTGTAATTTTGAGCAGTGCTGCAGGCATAGTGTAGATAAGGAAGGCAGTAAAAAGCAGTTGCAACAAAAGGATACCAGGCTTTCTTTTAGAATGTTTGTGAGTGGATTTTGCATGGTCATAGGAACCTTATGTGGGAAATACTGAACAAGAGGAGGCTCTTCCAATCTTTGATACACTGTGTAAGCAGTTTGCACTGGGCTTTTGGTCTCAATGGGCATGATCTTATGAATTGTGCTTTGTGACAAACAGGGCATGGCAGCATTGGTGTGAGGAAATAAACCAAGTGCTTTATCTGCTACTCCTTGTGGGTAAGCATAATGAAATGTGGATGAAGTCCAGAAGTTTGGACCTGTGAGCAGTATTCTATTACAAAAGAACAGTCAATGTCTTATCAAAGCTTTAAGTAAGTTTCCCATATAGATTTTTCAGTGCATTGCTGTAGCAGAAAACATTAGTCTTTACTCTCAAATTTCTTAACATCACTTTATCAAGTACTGATGTTCCTATTTTCTAAATTTGGAGTGTCGGGGAGTGGACTCATAGAATGTGGGTATTTACTATGTATGTAGCTACTCCTAAACTGGGTATTTAAGTTCCCATCTTAGTGCAGAGGGATCTGATCAATGGCATCAGTGGTTTGACTGATCTCAACACCTGCATTAGTGGTGCTGAATTACACCATAAACTAGTTTGCCTGAGTACTGAAACATCTGACAGCTGACTGAGTTGCACACACCAACATTACATATAGCTAAAGTCAGCTAAATAAATCCCAGTATAAATGGCTTGTCCAAAGTCATCCAGGAGGTCTGGGGAGAATCAAGGTGCCTGATTCCCTCTCTCTTGAGGCCCACTTTGAGAATTATAAACATCATTGTCATGATATCACCATTTGTTTTACACTCATGAGATGACCCCAGACAGCAGTTTGGCATTTAAGAAGAAAAGGCTTATTAGTGTCTGGAAGATAGTGACATTTGTTTCCATCTGCTTTTAGCCAGCCCTCTCCTAAGGTACTAATTGCCTTTATTGTCATGCCAACCACTGTGCTGTTGTGCGATTGCTTGTGATTTATTGTGTTTATTAAGAGTGCTCAGTGCTCTGTGCAACCTCTGTGCAAGGACTATTTCTATTTTAATTAATTTATATCCTGGTTATCTGCTTTGCACACATCTTAGGATCCCTTTTTTTTTTCAAGATATATTACCCATAACATTGAGGAGAGATAATGAGATGGCTTAATTAACACTGTCATCAGCCAACAATGTTGCTCAATCGCAGGGCACACAGATGTTCTTTCATACTCAGGACAAAAAATGGGAATAGCAATGTGTAAGTGTTCTGTATGTTGCAGTCTTACATAGTGAATTGAAGTCCTTTCTGCCCTCTCAACCAGGCGGCCCAGGGCAAACCATTCTTCAGCATCTAAACTTTGCCTTTTCTTACCATTACAAGTAGGAGATTGGACAAGCTGGTGGTAAAAACACCTGCACTTCGTTGCAACCTGTATAAACATAGACACTGCTGCTATCTTTAATCTATAAATGTAAAGACCTGTTTTGCTGGGTTTTTTTCCCCTGTGGGGAATCCTTAGGGATGTTTGTTATCTTTAGTTTTGAATTTATCATGTGAGTTCAGCTGGAACACCTGGCTTTATAGAAATTATACATGTTTCCTCAGAGAAGTATTGGTTGGTTAAGGGGAAGTTTGGATCTCATTCCCCTGTGTTCTGTTTGTTATTCACCTGTGAAAGGTATTCATATGGTGTTAACTAAAACGATAGAGAGATTAAGTATGTATAAGGATATGACTGTTTTTTTTTCTTTTTTCTCTAAATTTATATGTTTAGTTCTGTCAGTTGTGGTAGACCTCAGTGATGGGCAGCAGTGTCTGTCATGGTGAAATTAAGTGTTACTACAATGTTTCAAAATATTGAATAATAGTTCCACTTGGGAGTTTGACGAACTGCAGTATATATACAATAGTAGTGTATACTACACATGCTAGTGTTTTGCTAACACTGTACTAGCTTCCTCCCTCATCACAAGGTATATGAAGCAGGACTTCCACTGTTACTTACTTTTACAAGGTGTATTTTTGAGAACAATTTTTGCCAATTATGTCCTTTTTAGAAACTCCAGAAAGAAAATCTGTGCTTCCTCACTCCTCACTATGTCTGTAATACTTGTGCTACAACATACCTTGAACACTAGAGTACTTTTAATTATCTTTATCTCATGGCACTCAGCTTATCAGTTAGCTGATTGGCACACCTTGTCTGCATTAAAAAAGTCATCATAATCCAAATTAAAGGCAAGGCTAGGGTAAATCAGGGTCATCAAAGGACAAATGAAACAGGTTTAACAAGATAGAGAGTTTTTGGTAATTAGTGATTATGCAGAAAGAATTTTTGGCTGATTTGGCTAATTGGCCTTAGTCTTCAAAGCTGAAAAAGAAAAACTGCAGTGTGTTCTGGAGGGAAAACCCAAGCCATTGAGAGGTGGGGTATTTGATTTGTTTAAATTCACTTCCATAGCTTGATATTCTATTCCTTTTTATGTAAATGCTGAGGGGTTTATAGCCTTTTTTTCACCCTTGATCCAACTGAAGAATACTGGTGTAGGTTCCAAAGTGAGGTAAATTGTGGTAAGTTATTTTGGCCAAGGATAAGCGAAGCTTGCCCAGACCACATATCCCTTTCATGAAGTGTAAAAGAGGTTACACTGAATAAATAGTTCTGCATGTCAACAAGTGAGGTTTTCAATAGTAAAAAAAACAATAAAATCTTATCAGTAGATCCTCTAGGACACAAATTCAAATTCTCATTTTTAGAGTGTGCCACACAAATCTTGACCTCTGCAATATCTCAAAACACATATACAATTCTTTGTTTATGCTATTTTTTTCTTTTTTCTTATTTATATATTTTTTTATAAAATTAATAGTCTTCTTCAACCTAATTACAGTAGCAGTCAAGTACCATTCCTTACAAGGCAAGACCAGTCCAGATTTATGACCAACATTAGTTTTTATATGCAGCTTATATTTTTCGTTTGATCCATTGGAGGTTTTTTCCTTCTCTTAGCTCTGAAAGGCTACAGGGACCTGAGTAGTTCTCATTTACAACCTCAGACTGGAAATAGGCAGCCCGACACTGGTACACTGCTGGGTGAGACCACAGTTGCAATAGCATGACTAGGAAATGAGTAGTAATAGGTTGGTTTGCTCTTTTAGGTAACTGTTTGCTGGACCAACCAAGAAAGCACATCCTGGGGCCCGAGGAGCTACCAGGACAAACCTACGATGCCATTCGTCAGTGCAAACTGGCATTTGGATCTGAATACACAGTGTGTCCTGGTATGGATGTGTGCTCTCGCCTCTGGTGTGCAGTTGTGCGCCAAGGTCAGATGGTTTGTCTGACTAAGAAGCTGCCTGCTGTGGAGGGAACACCATGTGGAAAAGGGAGGATCTGCCTCCAGGGAAAATGTGTTGACAAAACCAAGAAGAAATACTACTCAGTAAGTTACCAGCTGTGACCCTAGGGAATTTTAGAAGGCATAATCCTCAAAGGCGCTGATTTCTGTGGGAGTGAAAAGGACTTTATGGAAGTCAGATCGAAAGCTGCCTTATTTTTTGCATGTAATTGGAGCGTTATTGGTGAGAAATATATGAAAAACACTGATGAGTTTCAGGAAGCATGTTTTCTTCTTGAAGTCTGAAAGCCTTCTTTCCTGGAAAATTGGGAGAAGCCCTTCAGAGTAGGGGATTTGCCCATTCAGTAAGTCAAGAGTCAGGACATACAGAAAGATTGTCAAGGACCTATTCTTAGCTTCCTGGCTTCTTGGCAACAGACCGTGAGATGAATTAAATCTATAAATTCAACTTACAGTCCTTATCTGAAAGGCCTCAGGGCCCTAAAGTAGTGAAGAGAAAGGTGGATGACATTCATCCAGAATGTAATTTCTGGAGCAGAAAAGTTTGTACCTCCAGTGACAGAGTTCTTTCTGTCAACTATACATCTGAAGAGTCCTGAGGCTCATGAGAACTGATGGCTGCACAATTTACTGGGTAGACAGTAACACTGCCCCTTCTGTTATACACACAGAAGGGGTACAGACTTGTAGAGATTTATGAAGATACTTGCAAACAATGAGGGTCATTCAAATCAAGATATAGCCCTTACAATACCCTTTTTTATGAAATTATATACTTTTACCTGCTGTTGCAGTACTCTTTCTAGGTAGCCAATTTTAGCTGAGTTGCAAACAATACCTGACAACTCCATCTCTTGCCAGTAATTCAGAGTAATACCTACACATCCCAATAATTGCATTTAATTAATCATAGATTAGCCTTATGAACATATTCTGGGAGCGGAATCCTTTGGAGATGGTTTTAAGGGGCCCTATTAACAGCAAAACATGAGAGCAGCATATGAGACTGTGAGTGCTATTTCTGGTGCATGTGTGTCTTCCATGAAACAGGCTGAAGGCAGCTGTGCAGAGCAAAACCTAGCTTTATGTTTGCATACACAGTGCCAAATGAGACATTGTCAATATGCAGCTAAAAGACAGAAATTTGCTCTGCTCGGAGGAAGAAGGCTCCTAAGGCCTGTTAAGCCTCATTAAAATGACCAAGGGATTGCCTTCAATTCAGCATTAGCAGTGTCTTTGAGATGTAGCACCTTTATTCACACTTGGATGATATCCTTACCTCCCACTGTTCCACATATTTCAGGCTTCAAGTCATGGTAACTGGGGGTCCTGGGGACCTTGGGGACAGTGCTCCCGTACCTGTGGCGGAGGAGTTCAGTTTGCTTATCGTCACTGCAATAACCCAGCTCCTAGAAACAATGGCCGGTACTGCACTGGCAAGAGGGCCATCTACCGCTCCTGCAATGTCACACCCTGCCCAGCAAATGGTAAGTGTCTTTGTGCCAAAGTGTCCTCATGCTCCAGCCTCTGTGCTCATAGATAGTAAATGTTGAACGTCTACTGTGAAAGGAAACAACAAAGGTCCATTGTAGTTTCTCTAAAATATATTTACCAAGGCAAGACATTCATCATTAATACAATGCTGTAGTTCTTCCCCCATCCCCACCCTGACGCCATACAGAAAGGACACTTGAATGAAAGATATTTCAGTCCTGGAAAATGAACTGTAATGAAAACGTTAGTATTTTTATGCTTATTAAGTCATGGGAAGATTTCCAAGCTAAAAAAGTTGAAGAATTTGAAGACCAGTTCTAAGTAAAGAGATGAAATGATGTAACTTAAAAATTATGTAAAAAAGAAATTGGAATAATTGATGGGCATAATGATATTTGCAATGCGGTCTGAAATAGTCACTAATGATGTGAATAATTCTACAGCTAAATCTTTTAGACAAGAGCAGTGTGAAGCAAGGAATGGCTATCAATCTGACGCAAAGGGAGTCAAGACATTTGTTGAATGGGTCCCCAAGTACGCTGGAGTACTTCCCGGAGACGTTTGCAAGCTCACCTGCCGAGCCAAAGGAACTGGATATTATGTGGTGTTTTCTCAGAAGGTAATGGCATCTCCAGTCATGATTTCATGCTCCAGTTTAGAAGTATCCAGTATCTTAAAAATTTTTTCCCACAACAAGGGAAAAGAAGTTAATCACATGATCCAAAGATTTAACTGTGTGATTAGATGTAACAGTTTGATCCACTGGTTATACATTAGGACCAGAATTGGCCTCTAAAATGAGGTAAGTTTTTCCACATCTCCATATGTGGATACTTGAAAAATATGGGCCTCTTAGTGCGCTCTGCACTAGTTTGTTTTCAGTAGTGGATAAAGAGGTTTCTGTCTGGAGAGTCATCTGTCATTATGGGGTTTTCTGAGTGAGAAAGAGCACTAATAGTAAAACAGTAAGTTTTACCCTGAATTATGTTAAGGGAGTTCAGAGTAACTCTTATGGAGCCAATTAATATAGAATAATTAGCCAATTAATATAGATGTGACTTGTGGTCAGTTTATTATATCAGATGCATTTTAAACTGAAATGTCTCCTACACTTACACTTGCAATTTTCTGCCTCTAAATATTATGACAGTAACATTTAGATGTAAATAGTCCAAATGCAAGGCTATCTACAAGTACTGTCATTATTATTATTAATAAGCTGTGAGATCATCATGAAAGCCAAGGTCATTTTAGTGTCTTACAGTGGAGTTATCTGTCATTTTCAGCCCTTTGCTAAATTTTATCTGCTTTTCTGCTGTATATTAGAGAAACTCAGTCTGGTCTGTCAGGGCGGGTACTCTGTTCTGAGTAGGTGACAGAAATAAGTAACTGGGCTTTGCTAGCCAGATTCACAAAAAGTAAATCTTTTCCATGGTAATTTTAACTAACTGTTATTTGATTGCCCAGGTAACTGATGGTACTGAATGTCGACCATATAGTAATTCAGTCTGTGTGCGGGGAAAATGCATCCGAACTGGTTGCGATGGCATCATCGGTTCAAAGCTCCAGTATGACAAATGTGGCGTGTGTGGAGGAGATAATTCCAGCTGCACGAAAATCATGGGAACCTTTACCAAAAAGAGGTATTGATCTTAGTCTTAGTAAATGTATCTTCTTGTGCAAATATATTGCTATGTGCTTACTTTCTTTCTGTCTCTAAATGCAATTTACTTTCATATGGGAAAAGTACATTGCCTGTGCTTTATTGCACTTTCCAGATGTTTACAGCTGACACCTTAACATTACCCTGAAAGTGGCAAATAATCAATTGGCAAAACACTGCGCCCAGTTCATTTCTGACACAAAGTGCCAGTGATAGAGGTGAGCACCCCATTAATAGGACGTTTGCCTGGAGTAAGGCATGCTAATCTCACTATTAGATGGCTTGTGGTTTCTAAAGGAGAGAGGAAAGGGAAGAGAGGAGTGAGTCAGGAAGTTGTTGGGATCACATTAATCTGGATATCTCTGAAACTCTCCATTTCCGGATGATGCTGAGTTATCAAGTTACATCCTGAGAATGTGTTTTATCTCATCAAACTTTGAATGACAATGAGGATATCCTACCTGATTTAGTGACACGGATTCCTTGTATAGCTGGTGGAGAGAAGCAGACTGCATTAGGGCACAGCTGTACAAATATTCCTTAATTGCTAGAAGCTGAAAGGGATTACACCCTAAAAATACCTTTTCACACTGCTTGAGTATATATGGAGCTTAGATGACTAGATGAAACGTCAGAAGCAAACACAGGCTCAAGCATGGTATTTGCTATATCCTTTCATGTCCATTGGCATATCAATCTCCAGATAGACTTCTTTTTAAGTCAGAATATTTATAGCAGTTATCCATTGTCCTGTCAGAGTTTCGCTTTTAACTGTAATAAAACTTAATAAAAGTAAAAGAAAAGGAACTGCCCCCATGGTTTGCCTTGACCACACCTGAGGGCAGCAGAAAGCTTTGTACTGAGATACCAATGTCAAGGAAGTCTGCTTTCTCTCTGAACTCTTGTTTCCTTCCCTCTTCAAGTCTTAAGATGCTTAGAAAAATGAGTATTTTTAATTATCATTTATATAGATTCCAAGGTCTCAAAGGACTGCTGTAGTGATCTACTCTTAGAAACTTGCAGTTGACAATTTCTACTCTGTGACTGCATTTGTGTAGTCTTGTATAATGTACATAAACTTGATTTTGGGTTATATCTTCCAAATTCTCACAGAGCATATCAAAAGCTATGAGAAGTTGGACTCTGACTCCAGAAATTACTTTTTATTTCTATACATTTTGACATACTGATTAATAGCTCTCAAAAATGGCTTTGAGAGTCAATTTATTCTGAAAATAAACATAACTAACTTACCTCCTGGTAAACCAATGATTACACACCTAAGAATGCTAAAACACCTCTGCCGAAAAGAATGACTTTCTATCCCAATTTGTAATTATATAAACTAAATCTTTTCCAGTTTGTAAATGTTGAAATGTCTGGGATGTGTAAATGAAGAAGATGATAGTGTGAAATATACTTCATGGGGTTCAGTAATGATCTTTGTACTGGAATCCAAGCTCCAGCAAAAATGTTAAATGGACTCCTTGAATTTCAGTGAGGCCAGATTTGTAGCATATATACACATGGATAAATTATGTTATGATTATTCCTATGAAATTACAATCTTACTCCTCAAATCATGTCTTTAACTGAAATGAGAGTGGTCAAAGAGTAAAATATTCATTCAACCTCAATGCATGAAAAAGGTTGCCCCACTTAGAAAGTAATAGTCAACATGTAAGTGCCAAGTTCTAACTTGATTTTGACTGAATTTTGGAATGACAAGGATTTCTTTTTGCTGGAAATACTGTTTGAGACAATTCCCTTATGTGAGTATCTAAGTGTTTAAGGCCAGGCTGGATGGGGCTTTGAGCCAGGCCTAGTGGAAGGTGTCCCTGTGCATGGCAGGGAGATTGGAACTGGATGGTCTTTAAAGTCCCTTCCAACCCAAACCATTCTGTGATTCTATGAGTCTGTGAGCAACTGACTTTAAAATAAAACCCTTTAAAATAAAACCCTCATTAAAATAGTGAAATCTTAATTGTCTGAAAACTGTTTTTACATATGAAATGGCAGTAGCTGTAGCAAAATTATATTTTCTCCGCCGAAAAGTAGCAGCTCTGCATTGCTGTCTATTATAAACCAAACTATAGCAATCTGTACATTCAGTGTACAGGAAAACTATTAAATGTACAAGGGGAAACTAGTATTTCCCATTGCAGTCAATTGCCATAATAACATTTGTACTTTTTTTCTTTTAAAGCAGTCAAAACATAATCTTCTTGAAAACTACTTCCTAAGAACTTTTTTTAAAAGGCTTTAAAGCCAAATTGTCAGAAGTTGGGAATTAAGGCTGTATGTGCTTCTTTGTGCACATGGAGTGTTACAGTTCTTTGTGCAGATGACTTGAATTCTGCAGCATTGCTTTTAGTTTTTGAACAAATGATATTGTAACTTTAATATATGGTTTAACAGTTATCTTGGCAGCTCTTATGTAAAAGTATTAGCACAAGGCTGTAGACCAGAGTATCCCCAGCCTTTTTTTCACACCATATTCCTTCAGCTTTATGGAGGTGCTAAATCAATGGAGTTTTAGTCATTGTCCCATAGCTGCTGGAAATAGGGGAATAGCACAAGTGTTTAATCTGTACTTTGTGCAGTCTCTACTTTTGCAGCTAAAATTTCTCAAAATTAGCAGTCTGTTCTTTAAACATTCCCAAAGGAGACCCCTTCACTTTTATATCATTTTAGTAAACCTTATCATTCCTTTTTTTCTTAGAAGTTTCAGCACTAAACTTTTCAGATTTGAGATACTTGCAAAATGGTTTTGTCACAGGTTTAGAAATGATAATACATGTCTCCAAAGTCCATCTGGTAGCTTATGGCTATGTATGGTCTTTAGATTTTTTCTATATATCAGTAAAAATAAATAATATACTTGAGATAGTGTTAAGTTCCAGCACACTTGCAGGTTTTGATTGCTTGTCACTTTTGGTAGAAGAGTTTCTTTTTGCAAATCTGAATTAAGATACTCCATAAGTAGCGACAGAGAGAACTCTGATGGTACAAATGAAACATTTGGGTGCACCTCATACTAGACACGTGACAATTAATCTTTGGCTTTATGTATTTCAAAGTAAACAAATTTTTTCTCGGTGATCAAGATTATTTTTAAATGTTCCCAAGGTACCTCTACCCAGCTGTTACTCTGCTCATACTTTCCTTAATCATCATTATAGCAAAGACGGCAAGAAACAGCTGTAACCAATGCATATCTCATTATCTTTTCCTTGGCAGGCAAAGCATGCATCATATTTCATATCTCCCACCCTTTGCTGAAATATATAAGCTATCTGTTATTTTTCATTCGTCTTGTATCTGACTCAAGTAAAATTGTTGCTAAAGATTAAGCAATTTGAAATAAGTGCAGTAGAAATTTCTTCAAGAACATAAAGAACAATACAATAGACAAACAGTGGAACCTGGTTAAATTAATCTTAGATGAGCCTCAAGCCAGATGGATTCAGGACTTGAACTAAAATGAAGCAAGATGTGTTATGCCAGTGACTTCATTAGGTGTTGCAGTAAAACTTGAGGCTTATTTCATGATAGCTACTGAATAGTCCTTTTTTTTCCCTCATTCAGCAAGGGCTACACAGATGTAGTGAAAATCCCAGAAGGGGCAACCCACATCAAAGTTCGGCAGTTCAAGACTAAGGACCAGAGCAGGTTCACTGCCTACCTGGCCCTGAAAAAGAAAAATGGTGAGTACCTTGTAAATGGAAAATACATGATCTCCACTTCAGAAACAATCATTGATATCAACGGGACTGTCATGAACTACAGTGGCTGGAGTCACAAAGATGATTTCTTGCACGCAATGGGACACTCTGCGACAAAAGAGATTCTTATCGTGCAGATACTTGCAACTGATCCAACTCAACAAGTGGATGTCCGTTACAGTTTCTTCGTGCCAAAGAAGCAAGGACAAATGACTAACTCTGTCACCAGCAGTGGCAGCAGCAGCAAAGTACCTCCACAGCTCATGCAACCCCGCTGGGTTACGGGGCCGTGGCTTTCTTGTTCTCGAACATGTGACACAGGATGGCACACCAGGACTGTCCAGTGCAAAGATGGGCATGGAAAATTAGCTAAGGGATGTCTTCTCTCCCAGAGACCATCAGCATTTAAACAGTGCTTGTTGAAAAAGTGTTAACCTGTGGTTGTGACCTTCTTTACGAGAGGTTTGATTAAGCCATAGTTGACATACTGGTATTAGGTCTGCCCAGAGAGAAGCAAAGGCTTCAGTGTACTTACATACAGTCTCAAATTATGGGCAGAATCTGCCTATTTGGACCAAATGAAGATGTGCACTGCTTTAAATAATAGTAGGGTGATCTTAATATGTCAAAAAACTAAGCATCAAAGTTGTTACAAGCCCTCTGTGTCTGCAAAACTATAAAATAAAATAATGCAAAAGAAGAAAAACTAGTGAATGGAGGATCCTGGGATATTTGAAGGTTACAGAATCATCTCCCCTTTTTCACCTACCTCTAATACAGTATATCCTTAGAAAACATCACATGTACCCATGATACCACAGTAGCTTATTTTATACTGTTTTGTAAATATCTTTCATTTGGTATGTCACTTTATATCACTTGGTTCTATTAAAATCAAATTACAATAAGCAAAGTAATTGACCAAAGTATATCTGCAGCCCTTGAGGACTTGGTCCATTCTTCAGAAAAGGCTGCAGATGTTTTACTGGAAAATGAAGAGCTTGCTACTGGTTTTAAAAAGTTACACCTTTTGGTTTTGACAAAAGGAAACACATTTTCATACTAGGAATTTCCTGGCAGCAGACCATTATTCTGTGACAAATACTGTGTTTCCACCAACAAATTCTCAGAAGGAGCACTGCAGCAGCTTGCAGACCAGGGATCCCCACATGTACATTGCTCCAATACCAGCACCATCAGCAACTCCTCACGATGTGTATGTCAGACACAGAGAGGAGGAGGATTTGGCTGCTAGGGGGGATTTGTGTACACTTTGCTTGTACACCTTGCACTGGTTCTGGCTGTGCCACTGCTTGGGGTCCTTGTTGTCAATGAACAATAGCTGCTAGCTTCTTCTTTCCATAAAACAAAAGCATACTGTATTTTGTAGAAACTAGTTAGAGAACCAAAAATTACAGGTAAAACAATCAAGTGTCTTCTAACTCAGATATTCTGAGGCTGCGTTCGACTGCTTTCTCTGTTATTTTCTCTATGGCTTCCACCTTGAATCTAAGAATGTGTAATATACCCACATCTTTTGAAGAGGCTATAAAGGTCAGAAAAAACACAGCAAGCAGTTAATATTTTGTCACTGTTTTGTCCATCATGTCTAACTCTGGTATTCATCTTACCAGCAAAAGTTTGTAACTATTTGTCTTTTTTGATTGTTTTGTGTGTGTTCGGGTTTGTTTTTTTTTTTAAGCTATAAGAAGGCACTCATTTTTTGTGTATCTATCTACTATGCTTGAGAGAAAAAGGGGTCATTAGGAAGTCAAACCACATCAGGATGTGGAGGACTTGCCCAATATCAGTAAGACTGTTTCCACAGTACAGGCAGTAGCTGCTAATGGTTTTCATTGGCAGCAACTTCTGCATCCCATTATTGTCTAGTAGAACTTCTGTGACTGAAGATGGGCATTTCACCTTATGCAGGTAGCAAGGGGAGGCCTGATAGCAAGCCTGTTAAAATTGCTTGCTTTTCTATCAGCGGACTTTGAATTAAGCTCTGGGTTAACAGTACCAAGAGAAGTGGTTCGAATATGCTGATGAAAATAGAATTCCATCTGTCTTTTATTCCTTTGATCATCCACACAGGAGAGTATGAGACTGCAGGAGAATTGTCAGATAAGCCTCACAGCTGTGAGTCAGTGATACTTGAACATTGAAATATCCCAGGCTTTTCTGAAAATCCCAATCATGAAATCAGTAGAGAGAACATTTTGGCCTGTGTAGCAAGAAGGGCAGGTCTCACTCAGGCTGACACAAACATGTTTTTGTAACAGCGGCATGTTTTTGTGAACTCTAAGAAAGCATGTGATGATTTCAAAACAGCATAGAATTGCTACATCTACAAGTGTGAAACCTGGAGAAGTTGGGGTTTTTTTGTACCCTGTTCTAAATAAACAATAATAGGGGCGGGGCCTCTCTCTCTGTCAAAACTAATTACCAGAGAATGCTACTAGTCATCTTCAGCATTCAGAAGTGCTTTGGCCTTCTTTGTAGGAGTAGTTCTATGCAAAACAGTGGATCTTGAGGAAAATTCCCCACTTAATCTCTGATCCCACCCTAAGAACTGAGATCAAGGCTCTGCAGAGATATTTGCAGAGATATGGAAAGATTTATGCCTTCTCTACCTTCGAATGTAAGCTCCTTTTGAAGTGTCTTATTTTCCTTTTAAGTAATCTAATTTTTATATACGTATTACATGTGTTCTAGAACATCTCAAAAAGGCTCATAACAAATGAAACCATCATGAGAGAAAAAATAAGGAGACTTAATGTGTCTCAGCATAGACTTAACATTTGTCTGTTACATACAGCTGCTGCATTAAGTGACATTTGTTTTTCCTATGTTTTATCATAGTGTACAAAAGACAGAATGTGCAAGTATTTGTGTTTGCATCATAGTAATAATTTATTATATATTCAACAGGATGAGTAAAGTTTTTGGGTGCTATTTAGGCTCCAGAAGAGCAATACCATACGTGGGTATAAATTTAGTGCTTCCTTAGATCAAGAGTATCTTTTTCATAGAAAGAGTTTATTTATAAAAAAATAGATCAGTGTGAGAACAAACCACTATAGTGACTTTTCCCTTTTCACCAGCCTGGTAATGAAGCAAATAAATTAACATAAGCAAAAAGCAGTTGCCTTTATATGGTGAGAGGGCAAAGGAGACAGACCAAGGAAGCAACCCTAAAAGTGTAAGATAAACCAGGTCAGCCTGCTCTAGTTAACCCTTGCTTTTTAGCTGTTCTTTTTAATCAGATTCCAATTCCAAACCTTGCTTTTGTCAGTCATAGCTATCTCATGTAACTGATTGGAAAATAGGTGCAGGGTATGTATGTGACTTTGTCATTTCAGGTTCTCTTCTCAGCTAAATTCCTTGTCACTTACACTGTTATGTCATTGTTTACATTACTACCAAGTGTTGCCAAATGTAAAATGCATCTAGGGCATAGAAACCCAGACTACGGCTCTTTGCATGGAAAGAAACAATCCTTAGTGTTAAATTCACTGCTGACTCTTTGGGATATGTCTCCAGTGCCCTTAGGTGGAATTGGACCTCTCAGCATTGGTGGGTTTTAGAGCATCTGCTTTTCAAATAAGCGATTCTCATTAGGAAAAAGCCTATCATCTTTGGTTTGACAAGATGCATACAAGAAATTAAATTTAGCTGCCCTCCTGTGGAAACAGTTTTATCACAAGGGGGAGAGGGAAGAATCTTGTGGATTAATCACAACTGTTAAAAAAAAATAAAAGCAACACAGCACTGAAAAAAATAAAATAATTTATTGTTTTTACAACTGGTATGTGAACAGATGTAATGAATTTATTTATTCTTATTTAACAAAAATACCAATTGTGCGAATTCTATATTTAAAATGTTTTGCTATCGTCTCTGTCTCTCTCTTTCTCGCTCTCTTTTAATTTATGCTTCAAATTTGTGTTGAAAGTACGCCTTGTGAGTTTACATAATATATGGCACTGGTTATTTTTTGTATGATTTTATTGAGAAAGCTTTCTGCATGGAACAGGAGTATATGTGTATACATGTGTGCACACAGTATAGATGTATATTCTTTTTCTGCTACCATCTTTTTCTTAGAGAAGTTGTAGATTTGTAATTTTGGGACACCTCATGCTCAGAGCTCCTTGTTACACTTTACTCAACTAGCAAGTCAAGAGAAAAACCCATACCAGCTCCTGAAGAAGTCAGACAACAGACTTGCTTCACATAGGCACATGTAATTCATGCTGTGTGCCTCACTGATTTACCACCAAAGCTGGTGCTCAACGGGAGCAACTTCAGGCTCCTAGTAAATGGTAATGCTTTATATGTGAATGAAGCTTATCTGACTTGTCAGGGTGGCAAGCGAATCTTCTCTTGTGCTTCTTATGTTTAAGTGAAAACACTACAGAGAAACTCGTGTGCCTGTTTAAAAATATAGCTGAAACTACATATGATTTGGGTTATGAAGACTGAACCATTGAGAAAGCTACTTTTCCAGTCTTTTCACCATTTGTATACGTATATAAATATGTATATATGGCTATAAAAGATCAAAAGCCGAATTTGGAAGGCTTTGCAATGTTTAACTTCATTGTATTCCAGCTCTTTGCACCACATCAGGCACAGTTAGATGCAAAAAAGCCAGCAAAATGTGTTCCCAGTGTTTCCTTAAAAATAACAATATGTTTGCTTCCACTTTTCATCCAGTCCAACTACTGCTGAACTCAAGAGAACTTGTGTTGGGTCCAGTGTAAGGGAAAAGATGTAGGCAAATGTACAGCTTTTCTACAGTCAATTTATTTAACAAAACAAATTACTTCTGTAGCCACTTCACTGTAAGGGCAGTACTACAGACTGCAAACAATCTATTTCAAACTGTTAAAAGTTATCATCTTGCTAATCAGTGCCCACATTCACGCCAGTTAAATTCCAACTCAGTCCCTCTGCCCAGTGTCTGCTGCCATGTGGGCACTACCAAAGACCCAGAGCCAGCTACAAGGCTTTAGATGAATCTGTGATGGCCAGAGGGTGATACTTCCTCACTTAAGACCCACTCCAAAATCCCAGGGAATGTAGCTTTGGGGTTTAGAAGACTTTATTGCAAGTGCAAATTTTCAGTGATAGCATAAAAAATTTGGAACACCCCAAATATATTCTTAGTGTTCAAGGTGAGTGGTGTAAAATCTTCTCTCCACACACACCATACCAAGCATTTTGATACTGTCCAAAAACAAAATACACAATGCCCTGAAAATTGTCTGCAGAGGATCACAGTCACTGTAAGGACACTAAAACCATTTCCACATACATCAGCCTTGCATAGTCCATGTTGAAATACACATATGGGCACATGTAGAACTTTACTGTGGCTAAATGCAAATGCCTGTGTTTGTATGTGCATGTGTGTGTGTGTGTGTGTATACTTGTGTATATATAAACACATAGAGGTATGTATATACACAAATGAGTATTTGTTCTCCATTACCCCCACTCACAGGGCAAAATAGTTAAACTGGTTTTAGGTATAGTTATGTAAATTCAATGTAACTTCATTATATCATTTGGCTTTGCAGGAGCTGCTTCAGACTTATACCACTTTAAGTGACAGCATAATTTGTCTTTTAACTTATAGGAACTGGTTTACACAATTTATCACATGAACTGTGAAATTTTCTATAGTTTATTGTACAAAACATACTCACTGACAGCCAAGCATATATAAATTGTTAAAATCCCATCAGATACAGGAAATAATATACTGAATTCAAGTATGCTGGAGACAGTGTATACTCCTGTTTAGCAATAAATCCATTTGATTTATGTTGCCATGTCGTCTGCCTAATATCAGATAAGATAAAACAAGAGAGGTACTCTAGGGAAGACTAACAGGAAAGCACATGTTTGGTTTAGCTTAGATTATATCATGTGCCTCTTTATACTTTCTATTGGTGCCAATATATTCTGGGAAGTGTCACTTTGTGCATTACAGATAACTTGGCTGAAGTACCAGTACCCTTTGAAAAACCAAGATGTGTCACAAAACTTTTTTTCATCCTAGTATGTGTCTAATGGAAGAGTTAACACTTTTAGAGCACTACTATGTCAACCCGTTTACATCATAAATAATGTTATGCAAAATATAAATTCATTTGAACTGAATTGTACAAGGTCTACACTGTACTATGACACATTGAAGGCCAATATTTTGTTTTGTAAACTACTACATATGTATAATTTACCAGTTGTAATCTTAAAACACTTGATTCTGTGGTTTCAGTAAAAGTAATAAACTGTATCATAGGTCCAAAATACTTGTTCTATATGGTATATTTGTGGGCTACTCTTTGCCGTTTGTGCCCCACTAGAGACAGATGAGCATAAAGAGATTGAGCTAATCCTTCTATTAAGGCATAAATATTCTTTCTATATGTAAACACTGCATTTCAGATGTGATGGAGTTCTGTCAAAGTGGCTTTTTGTGTCATGAAACGTAACAGGAAAGTGCAGAAAGTGGCATGTGGTGCCCTTCCAGAGCCTTAGACAAAGACCGTAATTCAGAAAGATGGTATATACCCGTGATCTCCTGAGCCTCTCCAAAGCCTCCATGAAATCCATGGGATCTGTCCAAAAAGCAGCATCCTGCAGTTAGTGGATTAGATATTCAGCATTAGATTCATAATTAGCCATATAAACCAATCTAAGAGTAGCAAAACCCTGCTGGAACAGGTAATGGCAGTGTACAATGTATGCAGAAGTGTTGGCACAGTGTATGTGTCAAAGGAAAGGTAGGAGCAGTGCTTATAGGGTTGGGCTGGTGTGACACAGTTGTATACACACTCCAGTTGAAGTGTAGCTCTTAAGATGCATCATTAACAATATTTATTTTTCTAATAGAACCATATGATTATGCATGATAATGCAATTTTCATGCTGATTTCTTGCTTATCCCTTCTCATTCCACAACATGTTGGAGTTTTTCTTGTCCCCCAAAATGATGTTTTCTTTCCAAAAGCAAAATCAAACTTACCCTTTCTAAATCTTCTCTCTCATGTGTCTAATCTGTTGATTGCTGGTATTTTCATGAATTGTGGATTTTGCCTTTCATTAATGTGGTTTTGCTTAATTGTGTTTTACAAACTGTAATACAGAATCAATTTTTATAGGACAAGGAATAGCTTTTCTTCCTAGGTTTTTCAAAGGCAGTGAAGCTTTACAGAACTGCCAGTACCTATAGACAGGCCCAAGGTCTTCAGAAAAAAAATGCCTGATAATCTGTTACACTGCATACAAATCTGCTTGAACCACATTACAAGAGAGTTATCCTGCTAGTGCTTGGTACAGTATGTGTCTCTATATATGCACAAATATGTATATTACAAGTATTACGTATTTGTGATATTACTACTACATAGTGTGTATGTATATGAAGATGTTTCAGAAAATCTTACTTACACATCTACACTAGATGGTTATAAGACAGGTTGCTGCCTATGAGAAAGCATACAGTGGTCAACATCAGCAAAGGGTGCAGTGAAGAACCTGGCAGTTTTACCATTTATGCTGCCTAAAGGATACAGGATGATGAGTTGTCAGCTATGCTCTTCAGTAAAAGCTGACTGCAGGTTTTCATCCCTCCCTGCATCTTTCCTCAGCCAGGGTTCTGGAGCAGAGCAAAATCCCCACCACCTCCTTGTCTCCTCCTGCCCACTGCAGGTAGAAATAGCAGACACGCAAACTGTGTTGTCTACATTTAGATAATTTTTGTCTCAGAGACTTCAACAAGTCAGACCTCAGAGCTATGTCAGTACCTCCTCCAAATTTTTGACTGCATAGCAAGCTGCAGTTTCAGAGAGAGAATATGGCAGGTCCTATCTTCCCAAAATTCTGGTTTTATTTCCCATTTTAGAGTTTGCAGTAGCTCAGAGAAAGCCATTACTGGGAACGGAAATCCATTTGTATACAAATCAAATAGAGCAGACAGAGCAGTATAGATTTTCGCAAATGTCCAATGCTGTCATAATCCCATTACTATGCAGGGATACTGTTCTCTATCAGGAAGATGAACTCATTCTCTCTTAATGTATTTTCCATCTCTTCATGATGTTGACATTTCACCTCTTCAGAAACTATACATAATTACATGTGAGGAGAGAGCCTTTTATTTGCAAGATTCTGAACTTGGAGACCCAAATCTCAGTTTTAGGTAGGGATGCAAGATGGATTTGATCCTATTTCAGTCCTCTAGCCAAACTGATCCTTTAAAGAAAAAAGAACCACAAGTCTTGGAAACCTCAAAATATATCCAATAATTAAACTACAAAACGTTCAAGTCTTTCCACATTGCTTACACTGTTACCTCACTCTCCTTAAGCTGTGCTCTGCGAAGCCTGAAGTAATAAATTC
>NW_009929655.1:0-25245 GCF_000696875.1 Nestor notabilis | reverse complement strand
TCGGCATTCTCAGCTGACCCAAGGATAGGGTTGAGGAGTAAACGCGTGGGAAAAATAATATTACAAAAGCCAAGGAAAAATTATTACTTTCCGTGCTTGGGGGACCAGGGTGGCAATCTCTTTGCTTTCCCTTGATTGTTCTGGGGAAAGCATGTCTAAGTGAAAGCAGATGGTTGTTTTCTTAAGCAGCTGCTCAAGAAAGCTTTGTTTTAACAATCATGTGCAACCTATGGATGAGCTTATTAAAACGGCCATTGTGTCCACTGCCACCATAGCCTCACTGCTCCGAGCGTCGCTAAACAAATACCGTAAGACAGGATAGATGAAATTCTGGAGAACACGTGTGCATTTAGGTATGGGGGACAGAGAGGTGGGTGCATCAGTAAGTGTACGGCATAAGAAGTGTTGCGTTCTATAATCTTTATTAGCTTTAACACATTTTGCCACAGGAAGCTCATAAGCGTGTATGTTTACCTACCTGTAATTTGGTTTACTGGAGCACCTTTATTTTATTTCTTTCATCTATTCCTCTGTCTTCCTAAGACTTTAACTAAAGGTCCCAAATCTGTAGAATTAAATCCAAACCCTCCTACATGTCTCTGACTGCATAAGCCTGAGTTCTGCTAAACAGACTCACACCAGCAGCAAACACTTCCCAGTAAGTCATGGCTTCTGCCAGTTGGGTGGTAGGGGAGCGGCATCCCTTGCCCTTGCAGCTGGCAGGAGTAGATGAGGGTCAAGGGGAGACCCTGGCACTGCCACACATGAGCCATGCTGGCATCAACTCTCAGAGTGTCATAAAATCACAGAATCATGGAATGGTCTGGGTTGGAAGGGAACTTAAAGTTCATCTAGTTCCAACCCCCTGCCATGGGCAGAGACACCTTCCACTAGACCAGGTTGCTCAAAGCCCCATCCAACCTGGCCTTGAATGCTTCCAGGGACAGAGCAGCCACAGCTTCTGTGGACAACCTGTGCTGATGCCTCACCACCCTCATCACTTGTCTTGAGGACTGACGTCAGCTGAACTTTCAGGTCCTGCATACGAGGAAGGACATGCTTATCTCTAGCTCATCTGAGTGCTTTGCACAGATGTGCAACAGAAATTGATTCTTTTTATAGTACCAGCTCTGCCAGTTGCCTTTTTCCCCCTTCCACATTTGTGGTGTTATTTTGAGAGAGTGCAGTCCAAATGGATTTTAGTTTTCACTCTGGAGGCACTGAGGCACTTACTCCTTTCAGGCTTTAAGTTGCTGCAGTAGCAGGTGGTGTGCCTGGGCTCTCTGCTGATGGCAGCTGGGTGTTCCCATGGCCGTTGACAATTTTGGTAACCTATCTGCTCTAATGGTTGAAGGCCATATGCCCTGGTGAGGTTTGCAGGCATAAATTCTGCTTTAGGCATACCGGTAACCACAGAAGGGCTGTATGCATGTGTTAATGCATATAAAGTGCACATCCCTGCAAAAATATGTGCAAATTGCACTCGGCTGGCATTCCAGCAGAGAGGCCCATTGGAAACCAGCCCCATGCAGCCATAAAGATGTGAAGGTACCACAGAGAAACATCTGCTTGGTAAGCAGGAAGGCACCGGCACAGCGAACATCGCTACGGCCCCATAGAGCCTGAGAGCATCAGGTAACTCACATCTTGAAATAGTTGAAAGCTGGCAGCAGGCCACCTAGGCAATTGCTTAGATGGAAGCTACCCAGTGGGTTGGCAAACAAGCTCAGTTACCTAGTAAAGGTGGTCTGTAACTAAAGGGTAACGAAAATTATACTGGAAACTTTCAGAGCACTTTAAAGTGGTCAATTTAAGACAGGGCCCTGCCCACTGGAAGTGGTCCTTCGCTGAAGGCCTCGCTGTATTAGGGCTGGTTTTGTCCAGAAAAAACAGTGTTAGATGCATTCTGTGTGGGCTGGGAGGAATGTTTTCACACTGTTATTTATGTGGCATGCAAAGATCTGACAGCCATCCAGAGAGGTTCTGGCCAGTATTTCGTTTTACATACACACTGCACACAACCAAATAAAAGCATATGAAATGGCATTGCTTCTGAGGGGTAAAGCGAATGGCGGAGCAGCCGCAGATAGTGGAGACAGACTCCATATGGTAAACCAGTGGCTGTGGAGATGCAGGTTCTTTCAACAGGAATTTGAGCTATGAGAGGATTTAGAGGGAAATTACCAACCAGTCTGGCATTCAAATGCCAAAATACACAGTCAGACTCTTGGCCGTACAGGCACGCTGTAATGCGCTTCAGCTTCACTTCAAAGGGAGAAGGGAAGTTGCAGGACTTCTCTGTGTAAACCTCAGCCTCTTCATGTATGCAGGAAATCACCATTAAAACGCTCACCCTTCATCGTGTTTAAATGAAATGGGGAACTAAGTATTACATCTGAAGAACTTCTCCTTCAGAAGAGAGAGAACTAAAGGATATTTTGTTTCCCTCTCCATTAGAATAATTATTATTTTGGGATGAGTTCATTGCGTATTTTTGGCTTTCCCCCCCAAAAAAAACCAGTTTCTTAAAGCAAGGCAGAGACAGAGACAGAACATAAGACAAGTTGTGAGGTTACTGTGGAACAACTTTGCCTCCAAAAGGTTTCTGCCTGCCTTAGTCTGCAGAAGGCCTTTCGAGTATGGCTTCAGTCTCGGGCTCCCATTCTCCCTGCACCTTCTGCCCCGGGAGCCATTTCCTTTGGCTGCATTCATAATATTTATTTAAATCATCACCTAGTTTATTTTCAGAGCTAGTCAGGTTTCTAGAAATATGTAAAGGGTGATGTTTAAGACCCAGTGGATTGGAGGGGATGGAGGGGAAACCCAAAACATTGGCAAAATAGTTAGGAGACACAGTTCTCATTTACAACTACAAAATTAAAAAGAAGGGGGAAAGATCCAAGAAGGAACAATACCTATGAACAATACCTCTTCTGTCTTGATCTGGATGTGAGCCATAACCAGACAGCATCTAAAACTCTGGAAAACTCGGGAAGTTAGTTTAGATCTCATAGAAATTGGTGTACGCTTTAAAATATAGAGCAAACAGCTAAAATAAGAGAATGGAGTAGCGCAGAGCAAAAAATGCTTTAATTTTCAGTTAGATACAGTGAGGGACAAGAAATAACTAAGAAGGGAGTTTGGACAGTTTGGGATAATTTCAGATGAGATTAAACTTATAAGGGCCAAAAATTTTTGATTCTATAACAATAAATATGGATTTCCATTAGAAGTAGTAGCTGAAGGCCAAATTATTTATGAGAATGTGGAAGACTTGAAATAAAGTCTCACTTGATTTAATTAGATATGCCAGAAGGTTCCTTCTCTTGCATAGACACAATTGTAGCTGCAACATATGTTAAAACTCACAAAGGGGTGGCAGTGAATCAGTCATTCCCAATGTACTTCCTAATCTAACACTTGCTTTAAAGCAAAGGGTTAGTAGGTAGACTAGCAAGTTTCTTCACTACATCTGCTGAGGCTAGTAAGATGTACCATAGGAAACATTTCTCACAGACAAGGGATTCAGACTTAAGCTCCATATCAAATATGCAAAGGGCTCTTGGTGTAATTGCACAAGAGAAAGCTGCTGGCTGAATGAAACAGGAACGTGAAAGCACTTCTCCTCTCTGTGGGACCAGAGGCACATGACCGTGGGTTGTAAAGGCTCATTGAGGGACAGTTTCATGGGTGCTGAGCCCAGAAATTTGTGAGAATGAAGGGATAAAGCCTACCTGGGGGCCAGAGTTTACACAGGGCTATGAGACCAATTCACCAGTAAAGGTCCCGTGATAAAAAATAAATAGCTTGGTCATTTGGGACATGCCTCAAAGCACTGCAGGGAAGTAGCTAAAGCACCAAAAGAAGTACATTGGTATCTATATGGCAATAGACAGAGGTTGCTTTAACAATGTGAAATGTTTTCTGATTTCAACAACACACCAAAAAAAGCGCCAAAGCAATTTGCCAGTGACAATAATGTGTAGTGCAATGTTGAAGATGAAAAACCTTCAGCTGGGTTTGATCCAGTATAAACCATCCCTGGGACTACTCCAGTAATATTCAGTGTTAACCAACTGGGTTTTTTATCTGAGTAATATCTGTCACTTGAATATAGATAAATATTAAATTATGCCTATGGTTAACGGAGAGTCCTTAGTGTTGACTTAAAATGTAACTCATATTTCTAAATCATTTCAGTGAATTTGTAAATTCCATTCTCAAGGTTTTTGAAAAACATATATTATTATTTTTCAGTCTGCTATTTAACACCATAGTATGATTCTAGCCAAACCCTGAAGTCCCACGCAAGGCAGATCATGTTCAGTTCTCTGGCTGTCTACATATTTTCCTCTACTATGTACCTTAGAAGCCAATGCCTGAATATAGCCCTAAAAGCATATCCTTAGCATACACTCAAGAGACTACATTCAGCATACTGTCACCCATCATATTGAACTGATTGATTCTACCAGGATTGTTAATAAAAGCATAATTTCAAAGTGTCTCTTTACTTAAAGCCTTTTTTTATATATTTTTTTATTATTATTCTTAATGGTATAGTAGTTATGGCAACTGCTTCCTGCCACCTCTGCTGCCAAAAGCCACAATCCTTCCATGAAAAAGAGCTCCTCCATCCAAACACATTTTTCAGTGGACAGCAGCATTCCCTGGCTAGAGCACACTCTTCCTTTCCCTTCTGGCAAACTGGAAGCCAAACAAAATTTGTAACAAATGTGAGCTGAGAGTGAGGAATTAAGTGAACTTCTTACAAATGACTTTGTGTTTTTACATGTACGTGCAAGAAAAAAGAAAAACATAAAATCTCAGGTTGGGGCAGGAGGGAAGAAAAAGCCAGCCACCCCCCAGGGCCGTTCAGGCAAAGAAAATGTTTTCCTTTGTTAGAATGCACATTTGGGATTCAAATGCTCTTAAAAGTCATGGCATAATAGTAATTAAAAAATTTGTGAGTTATTTCCCCTTCTCTCTTAGTTTTATTCTACCAGAGAGGTCAGTGGCAGGATTTCTTAAGTCTGGTGTATTTCCTGCATGATTATCAAAGTTTGATTTATGAATTTGAAAATAAAATGTTCCTATTCTTTGCTAGCACCAAAAACTCTGCTTCTATGAGCAGGCCTTTCTGGTCTTAACACAAAATAATTCTTAAATTTCCTGTCAAACAACATGGAAAAGCTTTTAGAAAAGCTTTACAATTATTTTCATGGACTGTATTTATAAATATTATTTTCCCTCCCCAGGCATAATTCCAATGCACAGTGATGCGGAACTTGCTTGTCTTTCCCTTGCCCTGTTGGCTATGACCTTTTACCCACTCAGAAAATAATTAGTACATTTTCCAGCAGATAGTTGGATGATTTCATACTCTCTTATTGTGAGAAAACATTGTAACAGACCACTTGAGCAAACAATTTAATGTGCTGCTCTTTCAAGACCCTGTGTAATGAATAAATACAATTGTACGGGAATGTAAAAAAATTGAATGAATCAAGAATCATGATAACAATGAAATGCACAGCCACTTATAAAGCAGGAATTCTTTTCCAGACTGAGTTTGGAAGTTTGATTAAAATGCAACACAGCCATCATCAAGTCACTTTGAGATTTTTGGCTGCATGTGAGAAGAAGATAAGGCTCGAGTTTCAGCACTAATTAGACATTGCACACATTGTGATCATTAATAATTTCCACCACAGTAGCTTCATTTTACAAGATATTTTGCAAACAAGTTGTAGAAACGTGGTGTATAAAGTGTAAGCACCCAGAAGCACATACAGTACATAAGCTTGGAATTCTGAAAAATAGAAGGGAAGGAAAACTAACAGCAGATTCACAGGTCAAGTCCAAAATTGTGAAGCCAATATTACTATGATTTTGCTTTCAAGCTCAGCAGTGGGTTGCATCGCCTAGTGTTCTGTGTTAATGCAGTTCTCACTGGTTAAAACCCTTTTACTTCCTATGAGATTTTGCCTTCAAAATCATTTTCACTGCCTCCATGCAAGTGGTGTACTATACAGCTATGTAAGGCATTTTAGTTTCTTTTGTACAATAAACATAGAGAGCTATTGCAGTAGGTCTTCAGAGTATTTAAAAATCCCTTCCCACTGGTTAGCCTAATGGCAGGAGACATCAAGAGGCCCCCTCACACATGTTCTTAGTGTGCAAGTGAGTTGTTTGGCTAATAGTGGAGTTACACAAGCCCTTTCTGCAGAATAGTTCCAAAAATGAAGAAGGCTGTACACCAACAGGGATGTCCGCTCCTTCCTTTAGTTTTCAGTTCCCAAACTTGAGCCAGCATGCACTGCAGTAACAGGAGAATGAAATGAGAAGAAAAGGCAAAGCATATACGTATGCCATAAAATAAAATGAAGTTTTTATCTCCAAGGATCCACTGATCAATCCATTGCTTGGATATTCTTCCAAACAAGTTATGCTGCATTGATCCAGGACTAATCTAGCTAAAAGAAAGTGTCACCATTAAAGCATAATCCCAATCAAATATCCACAAGTTTCCCTTAACTGTAAAGTTGAGCTGCAAGGTTTTGGAATTTGCCTGTGCTTACACAGGTCAAATGAAGTGGTGACAAACAAAGAGGTACCAGAAGATATCCTTACCCCTGTTTCCCAGCTGAAGCAACTGGAAGACATAAAAGTCGTAATTATCCTGTTTTAAGTCACACAGTGAGCAGAAGTACAGCCAGGAACGTACCGTGGGCTTATAGGCTCCAAAATAGCGATATAAAACAACTGTTCCTTTTTTACCAGGATTTTTTACAGCTGCTTTCAGCATCAGGTTGACGTTCTCAGTAATTTTTTTCATTCAAGTTCCCTCTTGCAGCTGCATCCACAGAAGCAGTACCCCACTGCAGACAGGAGCACTGGTCCTGCCTGCAGCAACTCTTGAATGACCTTTAATTAGTCAACCCAAGCACCTTTGCTAATTGACAAAGGAATGTAGACACCTGAAATGTACAAGACTCATGGCTTTTGCCATTGACCTCAGGACAAGATGAGGTCAGGAGATGACCCACAGGCTCTTGTTTCCCTCCATTGGTCTACGTTATTGGATGTGAAGAAGGCTTCCACTCTTGACCAGACAAATCCATCCTTGGCCTCAGACTGCTTTACAGACTGAGGTACAGTGGTTGACGTCTATGCAAGCTGGTTGATGAAGACAGACACTGCTGCCATAATTATTCCAGTGACATGTTGTCTGCCAATAGTGTATTACACTGTTCCTCTTATTATTTTCATTAAGTCTAAACACATAAAGCTATAGCAACTGTTCCATAGCCTTTTTAAAAATGTAAAAGGAAATATTTTGACACTGGGGAGGGGTTTCCTCTCATGGACTTTCCAATCTGCATCTGAAACAGTCCTTATAGGTGCCTTTTAGATTCAAAAGAGAGAAAAAATGCACTTCACGCATGCTATTCATGTCACCCTACAGTAGACGTCCATAATAGTTTTGATGAATTGCATATTACAAATGTGTATTTCTTTCCAGTGACAAAGGGACATAGGGTTCAGATGTAGACAGCTACAGTGCAGATGTCTGAAGCTGAGTGAGATGAATCTCATTCCAGGTCTCAAAAGGGCTGAAAGTTCTTGGGAGCAGTATCCTGTTTCCAAAGAGTTTTCAAGTGAAAACTGAGTTCCAAATGGCTATAATTCTTTCCAAAAATTGACTGGATGATGGCAGGTTTGTTCTGTAGCATTTTTTTTCACTGAGCTACCATTGTGAGAATTAGTAATGTTCCAGTTCAGATTCTCTCCCTCCCTTCTATCCCTCCCCCTTACGTTCTCCAGCTCTTACTTCATTGCAAAGTTATCTTTAAGCGTGCGCAAGAAACTGTACATTCTCTTTGGTACAGAAAATATCTGCAGTGAATTCAAAACCCCTCAGAATGTGAACGCTATACATATTGCAATAATTGTCAGAAAAATGCGTTGCTCCCCTCACAAAATAAATCCTTGTGGAGCGATCTATTTTTTATGCTAAGACTTATTTGCAGCTTTTTTTACTATTATGAAGTTGTTTAAAATTGAATTATGAAGGCCTTGGAGAGATGAAAAAGTATTTGTTTCACTTAGCCTTGATATACGATATTAAAATTGTATGTTACTACTGAGCTTTTAAAGTAAATTATTGAATTATATATTACTACTGGTTATGACAAGTCAGTATCCCTATTACACACAGTATATTTGCAAGCCTTCAGGTTCAACAAGCTGTGACAATGAGATCCAAAATGTAACCATGAAATAAATGGTGGCTTTAAATGCTATCCCTTCTGCACTATCTCTGTGAGTAGATCTCGTTGATGTGCTACAAGCACAAGGAGAACCCAGCACCTCGCCCACTCATTGTGTGTATACTTCCACTATCTCTTCTTTTTTGGCTTCATTACCCCATGGTGAATAAAAGTAATTAAGCCAGATGCCGCTTTCATGTCTCTGCACAGTTTTTCCACAGGTGCCGCTAAATGTTCTTGAATATGCTCCAGCTCATTCCCTGAAGAAAACCCCAGCATCTAGGTTTCTTGTTTTGATTGTAATCAAATGGTGGTTATAATTTAACCATATTATAACTAAACCATTATATAAGCTAAAAGCCTTACCTGAGCTATCAAAAACAAACAAACAAAACAAAACCAAAACCAAAAACAAAAACACACATACACACACACACCCCCAAAAAAAAAAAAGAAAAAAAAAAAAACCTCACTCCCCAACCAAATGTAAAACCTTGGCTCCCTTTTCTTAGCTGATACAGTTGATTTAAACGCCTAAGTGAGTTTTCAGAGGTTATAAATATGAAAGAGATTTTTTCCTCCTTCAAATATTCCATCGTAAAATGGAAGGCAACTAGTAGAAACATGTCTTGTTCTTCCCTCCCAGACAACTAAGCTAATTTAAAAATCAAAATAATCTGTCCTACCTTTTAAGAAGCTAGTTCACAACAGGCCAGCGCTTCCCTTTGCTAACACTTGTCATTCCATGTAGCTCTGTGGGCACTGGTGGAATCAGTCCACATTGCACTCAAATAAAAACACTTTTGGCCCAATAACCACAGATTTACAAAGGTCAATGTAGAGCAAAGACAGTAGCTTCTAGAGAAACAAATATTTTAAGTGCAGTGCCTAACCCCAAATTTTAACACATTTGCGCTGCTCACCAAATGTCACAGTCATGTTTACAAAAACATGAACCCTTTCATGTGGTTCTAGAGAAGTAGTATTTACAGTACAAACTTTATCTGCTTACATAAAAGTGTCCTCAATTTTCCTGTTGGTCTAACATAGAATTATCTAAGTTGACTTCTCCTTTTGCACACAAAATTACAGAATTTAGCTACTGAACTATTTCTCTGAGTATTATTAGCAAATTTCATGTGTGGGTATGTGTGTGACTAAAGGTTGTTTAGTGCCATCTTTTGGGTGGTCCTAATACTACAGAACAGCTTAATCAAATCCATTACACATTTGCCATCATTCACATGGCTAGGAAGACACATGTTACTAGTTCCCTAAACTTGTTTCTAGAGAGTTTGGGGAGGGTTGAAATCCTTGATTTCATCTCTTTGTAAGATTTTGCTTTCTATTGTGCATGCGCTCTCTAAAGAACAAATGGGCAGAGATGAAGGAGGCTGTTCTGGTTTTGGGCTGTACTGGTTTCAGGCTGTGCTAGTCAGGGGTGCAGGAGCAGGGGAACTATTTGCCACCATGGGACCAACCTGGCAGAATCAGTAAATCAAAGGCAAGAAGGTACAACCGGTGACAGCAGGTATAATTACACCATATAGACACACTGATGCTCAACATCTGCTTGAGAAAATAGATACTTAGACCTCTTGCTTGCTGTAAGGCTGTTGTAGAGGTGCTTGGGATGGGAAGCATCTGCAGCAATCTTTAAAGAATCATAGAATAGTTTGTGTTGGAAGGGACCTTCAAGGGCCATCTAGTCCAACCCTCCTGCAATGAGCAGGTACATCTTCAACAAGATCAGGTTGCCCAGAACCACATCCAGCCTGGCCTTGAGTGTCTCCAGGGATGGTGCATCCACCACCTCTCTGGGCAACCTGTGCCAGTATTGTACCACCCTCATTTGTACCTACTTTGAGAATTGAAGGGAAAATGGGTCATAGGAGTCAAACTCCAAAGTAGCTCTTTGATACAGGACAGATAATGCAGTTTCTACAAGCTCCTTTAGGACACTCCTATGGTGCAGGAGTATATTTGCACCCTCGTAAAATCATTCAGATTTCACCCTCTGCTTATCCTGTTCAGTTCATGATAACTGCAAATTCCCTTGATAGGTAGTAGACACGTATGGAACAGCTCAAGTCTCCTGCATGCATTCTTTTCTTTTTTTAATTTTCAGGGGAAATTGTTTAAAAAGGTATGTACCTTTAATTGGGAGATTTCAGTCTTCTACCAGCACCAAAATGCTTCCAGCCCTCCCCACAGCCACAGTTAAGCAAAGGCTGAGTGGCAGTAGTCAGATGACAAAGAAACTCAATGTGAGGATGAATTGCTGGGAGTGTTTCCATGCTGCATAAAGAAATCCCCTAGCCCTTCCTTAGCACACAAATCCCCAAATCCCCAGCAGCAAAATATTTTCCTATTTAGAAACACTGGTTTTTTTCTAACTTTGGCCAATGTTCACGCTATTTTATAAGATAATTATCTATGTATCCTGGTCACACCCCATATCACCACATATCTTTCTTCTGACTCCTAAAATAAGAGCAGCAGTAAACTCATTAATTGTTTATATTTTGTCTTTATTCCATATTCCTTGCTAATTCTCAAAAGAGATCACATGTCAAAACCAAAAAAACCCTAAGCACCCAAAAATCCAATTTAACACCTACACTGATGCCATCGAATTAAAAGCATACATGAAACATTACGCCCATGGTACCTGGTACATGATAACTAGTAACCAAATCTAGCTATAAACCCCTGCCTTTTTCACTGATGGTCTAAAATAGGATTAGATGACAATGTCCCTTTGAAAAGTTCAACTGGTGGTCAACTGTTTTTTTCTTAGGCAAGAACAAATTCAGTGTAGTGAAGCAGGTAATACTTTCAGTAGGGTTTCCTTTTCCCTTAATGGGATGAGAGGCCCTTCTACCTCTTATCCCATTCTAACCTGGGACAATAAGCTATTCCCATAGCAAAGCCTAATTTCACATGTGAAAGGGCGAGTACAGGGCTTGCAGGTAGCTGGGCTTTGGATATTCCTTTGCCAGCAGCGTAGGCCCACAAAGAGCAAGTCAAGGTTTGCACTGTGCTCCCTGACTTACGATCCCAGAGACAGCACAGACAGAGCCAAAGAAATTACTCATGTGTGGAACAGCATTTATTGTAGATATTTACAGCATTTGGCCTTGGAATCTAGAGCACCAGCTGATCCTTTTTTGCTAGCTGTTAGGGTTGAAATGACATACGCACACACAGCAAAATTTTGGACAAGGCAGCCTCCCTGACAAAATGCTGATGTCTGCAATTAAACTAATCTCTGTGTGGAAATGTTCCCCAGGCACTGCTTCCTAGTCCAAGTGCTTGTTGGAGGCTTCTTGGAGGTGTCAGAAGGTTTGCATTCCCTTACTCTTGGATATTCAAACACTGGTCACAAGCTTGTTTTGGATGTTGAAGTAGGCCCAAGCAGGGAGTTTATGCATGTATGGTTTGTAGCATTTTAGGGGTATTTTGTCCTTGCCCATGGCAGGGGTTTTGGAACTAGATGACCTTTAAGGTGCCTTCCAACCCAAACCATTCTATGATTCTATGATTCTATAATTCTGTGATTCTATGATCCTATGATTCTACGATTCTATGATTCTGTGATTCTGTGAGTGTGGAAGGTACTTCCTTCATTGGTACATCCTGTCTTGTGCTGTGGCAGGAGATAAATATGTGTAATTCAGTTCAGAAATTCATCGAGTTCAGTTTTATCGCCATTGTGGCCTTTGTTTCCACCCCTCCTGTTGGAAAGCAGGCCTACCCATGTGCACCTACAGCAGACCTTATCATGAAACTGCAGCCATAGGAGTCCACATAGGCTATGGATGCAGCAGTCTCCAACATCAATCATCTGGTCTATCCCACTGGCACTAGTAGGTAGACGTCTGGCTTGGGGACAACCACCACTTACATTGCTCACAGCTAGAGCTTTTGGTACTTCTCACATCGTAACTGTACAATCAAATGATCTAATGGGAGTTAAAATAATGCACAATGTATTTCCATAGTTTTTTGCAGACGTTGCACTAGTCAAAAGGAATAGCTTTGTGCTAAGAAAGTGGCGGATGTGTGCCGGGACGCTGCTGTAGACAGAAGCTAAGAAGAGACTTCCAGCCACACAGATCAAAGCCCTAGAATGCAAAAGAGTTGCTCAAATGACATGAACTCAATGGGCCTCTGTTCAAGTGCAGCTGTCCAACGATATGTGAAAAATACTGTGGGATTCAGGCCACAGAGATTAACATAAAGCAACAAACGCTGGCAGTTTTAGCAGCGGACATCCTCACTGTAATTGACTTTTGCTTTTCTGCCCTTCCTGAAGCAAACAGTGTGAGTTACTGTTGTCACTTCTTACAGTTTCTGAGCTTTTAGTCTTATGTCATAGCTTGAGTGTTTATAGTTTTTCAGCTTGTTTCCGATACTATGTTTGAGTTTGAATTCTTTTGAAAAGATAAAAAAAGAACATTTTTCTTGGAAAACTTTGAAATCCAAATTAATAAAGCTGGCAGGGCCCTTTCAGTTAAATTTGGATTCACTTTTTTGTCTTATTAGCAATTTCTTTACACAGCCTATTTTAGCTTATGTATTTACCATATAAAGCCATGATAGCTCAGTTTGCCTCACTGGAATTATATAAATGTATGGTTTTATAAGGTGGAGGGCTTTTACCTCTCTATTTGCTAAAATACCTGATGATGCTTTGGTTTTAAAAGGCGTGTTATATGTGACGGCTGTGCATATTTGCACTGTAGCTAGGATTTTTATACTACACCCAGTTCATAAATGTTATTGAGAAACAACCTGTGAGATTTTTAAATGATCAAGAAAGAAAAAGTTGGTGAGAGAAGCAGCACAGAATAACACTGATTTTCTTCTTTCCAGATGATTAAGAATCATGATGTTCTACTTTCTAAGCGTGACAACAAGTCCAGGCTCAGAGGGAGCCCTTGGAGGTCTCAGGGAAGGGGGTTTCCCTGTCTGCTTTCACTAATGCCTTTGAAGCCACATAATACATAACCAGGCTATGCTTCCCCTTAGGATGTCAACCTCAGAAGCCCCAAAATTTTCCTCCAGTCCATGACCCTCATTAATTCCCATGGGATTATCCAGGGCTGCCCCTGGATCAGCCCAGCACGACCCCACTTCTGCCAACTCACCACTGAAGAGCAGTCCATCAGCAGCCACATCACGTCAGCCAGCAGCTCTACTGAGCCCAAAATAGCCTTGAGTGGCCATGAGCAGCTGGAGGACACTCTTGTACCTCTTCACCCACTTGAATTTCGCAAAGGGAACATAGATGTCCCTCTGCCCAGGCTTCAGTGTGCAGCTGAGGCATGCAGAGGTGACTGCAACGCAAAGAATTTGGGGTTGCCTCAGCTGTACTCCCCATAGATCCTAGGGACTGGGCAGCCAAACTAGGCATCAGACCCAGACCTCTTTCACAACAGGAGAGGGCACTGCCAGTGGGTAAGGGTATGTGATGACTGCTTTCCAGTTAGGCCCTGCTAATGATCAGAAATGACAGCTGAGTTTGTGCAAGCAATAGAATTAAATATTCTGCTAAAAAAAAAAATTACTCCATGTGAAACTATGATGCATCTTTCTGCCCACAATATTTAAATATATTTTGATTTTTTTAATTCAAACTTATAATCCTCTAAATCAACAGAAGGTGGAACTCAACAATAAGCAAATGAATCAAAATACTGAGATTAATTGGTAGATACAATAATATTGGGAAAAGATTTCCCCATGCCTACTTTTCCCCTTCCCTCTCTTCTTAGGCCCACATATTCCTAGAAGACTCAAGACATTTCAAAACTTGTGATTTTTTAGCTTGATCAACCTTAATCATATACCCAAACCTCTACTTTTGCCTTAAGTATAGCTTTTTACTTCAAAGTATACATTTGGCAATCTCAACCATTCAGTCAAATATGCTGTGACTTCACCATGACACTCATGGGGAAATAAGACTGAACAAAAAGGTTCCATGAACATGCCATGCTCCCTGACATTAGTTCATCAACCAGTAAAATAACATACCATGTGCCATCCTGTGCAAAAAAGAGCTGGTGTCATAGCAAAGGCAGGACATCAACAGGGGTCCCAAGTATCTTTTGCAAACGTGTTCACATGCTTAGGTTTACACCCACTGGAAATCAAAGAGCCCATCTACAGCATGACAGCAAAGGTTTTGCATAAGGGTTAGTCTAGGAAAGCCAAGAGGAGAAATTTAGTGATACTAAATGTAAGTTGAAAGTTTTGCTGTCTTTTTGGTGTTTGGACTTAAGCAGGAATGATGTTTTTCCAGCAGACCTATCAGTAAGAAGAGTGAAAATACAAATCCAGATTTTGGTTTACTAGTGTCTGTTTATTTCTTGCTGTGCTCTCTTATAGTGTCTATGGTACAAACTGACACAGAGGATGGATGGAAGGGTGTTTTGTTTTAAAAACTTCATGTCTTGTACAAGGCATCGCACATGCTTCCTCTTGATATCATCTGTAAACAGAATATTTTAGCCAACATTTCATTAAGTTTTCAGTCCTGCAAGCACTCGAGGGGTTAGCAGAATGCTACAAGTTAAGCCTAACTTAATATAAATATTTCTAGAATTGGGGCCTATGTGTCTGCTCAGTTCTCTTTGTTAACATTATGTGATTGAGCTACGTGTTGCATCGCTGCAGCGAGGATTGCAAGTGTATTAATAGGCTTAATATGTGGTTGTGCAAGTGGGGTTATGTGCCAGAGAAGTGGCTCACATGAGCTGCTCCAGATCAGCTGGGGAGATAGCAAGCGTAACTCTGCAGGGAACTATGACAGTGATTTAAAAACTTCCAAAAACTGGAGGGATCAGAAAAGAAATGGGGGCCCACCATGTCTCCGTGCTCACACTCTTCCCGCTGATAGCTACCAGTCTGATCCAGCCTTTCGATGACAGGAAGCAGCAGGTGAATATGCACGGAGGGAAGCAGAGGGCAGCCAGAGGCCGCCTCACCTCCCCTGCCCACCTCAGAGAGCAGCACAGGAAGTGTCAGCAAGGGACAGCCAAAAATGGGGTATCTTCAATCCAAGCCTAGTAAAAATTGTCTGATCTATTTTGGCAAGCATTTAATTCCTGACCAGCAAGGCTGGTATTAGGTTTTTTGCACGGGAGAATCTCACAGTGTGATTATGCAGATGAGAAAAGCTGAGGATATTAATTTCTACAACAGCATCAAACATGATGCCACTGCGGTGGTCTGCCTCCCTGCTCCTGCTGCCCCCTCCCTGGTGCCCTGGGCTATAAGGGGACTTCTCAGAGGGAAAAGGGAAAGGGGAATGGCAGCAGGTGACAGCGACACTGAAGTCAGGCAAAAAGACAATGGGTTAGAAAGTGACAACTACTTTATATTGTTCTGCATCGCCTTTCTGCAGTGTTCTCAATCAGAGTATCTGGACAGGGCACAGATGTCCAGGGGGTGCCAGGGGCTGCAGGGGCTCCTGTGAGGAGTGGCTGGGGGTGGGCCGTGGCCTGGCGGCCCTGTGCCTGACACAGCCAGTTCCAGCTGGATCCAACGGAGCCGCACAGACAGGATGGCAGTGCCTGGGGAAAGTCTGAGGGAGGAAGGGAAAAACCCTGCCTGGATATGAGGGCAAAAGTGTGAGAAACAGCCCTGCGAGCACCGAGGGGAGAAGGAGAGGAGGGTGAAGAGGAGTTGCAGGAGGTAAGGAGGTTCTCCAGTCACTTGAGCAGGATCCCCTGCAGACCTAGACTGGAGCAGGTTTGCTTTGAAGGGTTGCAGCCCATGGAGAGGTCCCACACTGGAGCAGAGACAATACCCGAGGAGGAAAAACAGAAACTGTCATGGACTTACCACAACCCTTCATTCCCCATCCTCCTTCATTGCTTGTGAGGGTGGCAGAGGAGTCAGGAATTAAAGAGTGCCTTTGAGCCTCAGGGAAAAAAGTATATGAAGGAAGGGTTAGATCTTCTCTTTGTTTCTCACCATCCTATTCAATTGGCAATAAATTAAATTAATTTTTCCCAAATCAACTATGGTTTGCTCATGAAACTAATGGGCACGTGATCTCCTTGCCTTTATTTCAATCAAGAAGCTCTCCTACCTTACTTTCTTCCTCCCGTCCTGCTAAGGAGAAGGAACAAAGGAGGAGCTGGGTGGGCAGGAGGCAGCCAGCCAAGGTCAATACAACACAATGCCCTATAGTTCTTTGCCTAAGATTAGTGTTACAAGCTTTTATTTTACTAATTTCACTGATAAAATAGAAATATCAAGTATACCCAGGTGTCAGGCAAAATCCATGATGAAGTCTTGCCTCCAGCTAAGCTGAACACATGATTAAAAGGACATGTCAGTGTGGACATACAGATATATCCAGAACTGAGGGAGACCTTTTAGGTGTTTGTTCTACCCCAAGACACCTAAATTGACTTATGTGCCCTTGTACCTGGCAGCAAACAAGGATTTCTCATTCACTTTTTCCCTAACATTAAAGAAGAGGAAAGAAGCAATCTGAATTTCCAGCCTAACATTAGAAAACAAGGGGATTGAAAGCAGAAAAAAATAAGAGGTCCTGTTCAAAACGTGGATGAAACCACCAAGAAGCAAGAACAGATTTAGCAACATCATGAGCCCTGTCCTGAAATAGCTAAAACAAGTTATGGCAAAGCTACAGGTTCTGCAACTACCTATGAATTGCATTGATATAACAAAGGTATTTTGTCTTCTTGCTAATAAATTGCTGAATCTCTTTGTACTTCAGTTTTCTGCCTCTTACATAAAGATAATCCTTGCTAGGGGCTTTTGCGGAGAGAGTCCTTAATGATTGTGAGTTGCTCAATTGGGAGCATAAAAACACAATGAGGGAGCAAAAAATATAATGCTTAGAAGGAGGTAACTGATGAGGGCTCCTGAAAGCCAACAAGATTTTAAAACAGAGAGTTGACCCAGCTACTCGATTCAGTAACTGATTTTTACATATTTATGGCTTTTGTTGGATCTAAGCTTCAGTGATAAACTGCTCTTCTCAAAAGGAGCCAGTAGCACAGCTAGGTCTCCCAAAAGCTACAGAGACTTACTCTGTTTCGATATACAGCAAATATTAAAGAAAGAAACATAGAACTGTAAAACCGTGACTTTGCATTATAATCACTTGTAGCATTTCTGAAATATCTGCTTAGGTCATGGAACAAGTTGATGAATGCCCAGATTAAAGCATCCAAATAAAGATCCTGATGCAAATCGCCAAATTTGCTTCTAAGTGAAGCTGCCTTTTAAGGTTCTTTCTTAAGGTATGTATGGCTGAGGGGGTTACTTGCTTACATGTTATTTCCATCAGTTCTCAATAAAAGATACACAGGCAAGAGTATTCCACGCTTGGCTGGCTAGCACTTTCTCCACTTGTGATACAGGTCCAGCTTGGCAGCAAGATAAAAACTAACACACGATCTCCATGACAATTGCTTGCAGGTAGTGCAAGATTAGTGAAAACACTGGGACTAGCAACTCTTTTGGATTTAAAAAACTTGCACTGACATATCAAATCCCCTCTTTACAAGAGGAAAGCACACAAGTGCTGTGCTTAATATTCAACTACTCGATGCAGAAATGTGTAACTGTTGCTCAATCCTGTGCCCTTTTTCCCCTAAAGTTTCACTCCGCTTTTTGAGTAATAAGGGCATTTCCCCATGTATTTCTCAAGCAGTTACTGTTGCATGTTGGTTTGAAGACTCAGACTTCAGAGGAAGAACCCCTGCAGTAGACTGAGGGGACTGTAAATGTTGTTTCCCATTTGTGATGCAAGCCTCACGGAAGTCAGTGGCTGCTCAGCCAGTATAAGCTCTGATTTAAAATCAAAGCAGGATTTAAGACGGCAAACACCAACCATGACCTGGTATGTAAGAGTAGGTGCTAAAATGTATGTAAAAAAGGTTAAGACCGCTCATAATACTCACATCTGTGTCAGTGCTGACAGAAACAGTAGCATATTCTGGTCCCACACAGTCTACAGATACTCTGTTCTTAGCAACCCAGGTATCAGATCACAGAGACAGAAAGACACTGTCATTTTATCAGAAGGCAAAGGTAGCAAGGTCAGTGCTTCAGCATACTGAGGACCACAGAGGTGGCTCATGTATTTGAAACAACTGAAATTCTTCTTTTTCACCCTTTCTAGAAGGTGACAGAGGGCTTCTGGCCTGCTCACATAGCAAAATCTACCCTTGGCTGTACTGAGTAGGGCTTTATGTGTCAACTATGTGTCAGACACCAATGTGTCACAAACCAGGGATTATTTAGTATCAACAAAGGTGACAGAGTGATCTAAATCATTTAGATGTTAAAAAGCAAGATCTCTAACTTTTATAAAGGATACCAAATACTCCTGGGACTGGTATCTGGGGAATTCCCTTTCATTATAGTTAAGTGCAGACAAACATTTCACAAGGTGTAGAAAGGCAAGAGCCATGTTGAAAGAAAAAGGGGGAAAAATGGCAATCTAGTGTTTTGAACACTACCTTGATTATTGCAATTAGTATAATATCTCTGTCATAGGTGATGAAGTACCTGATAATTAATACAAGACTGTACTTTAAAATGTGTTTTTAGGTAATCTCAAGCAGCATGTTCGACTATAACAGAGAGCAGATAATAAGCTAATCCCCCTTAAGTGAATTCATAACCCAGTTAGAAAATGTCTAACATTCTTCCCTAGATGTCACAGTTATTCAAGAAGCAAAAAAAAAGTTTCCACATGAATACTACAACAAACACCGTTTATTCAGCAGCAGCCATCTTCAGACACACATAGGAAATGTAAGGCTTTATGGAAAGGGAGAGGGTGGAAAAGAGGAACCCTCTCAGAACAAGTACACAAACCGAGACACAGAGGAGCCCCAAGAACTGCAGTTCAAGAGGGCCAGCCCCTTCCCTTCAAACCAAGAGGAAACCCCATCTAATCCATCTTTTAGCAAACCATGGATTACATGAGTCTAAACATGTATATAAATTGTTTGGGGAGTGGAGAGTGGTTAACCACATTCCTTAATGTTTTTTGCCCTTTGTTAAATATGCTTACTGCCAACTTGTGATTATCCAGCTTAACAGGGAGAAGGGTGGGGTACCAAAAACATGGATAAAATGAAGCAAGTAAGTGAGGCTATTAAAATCATATAAGGAGAATGTAAGAAGAAAAAGGTTAGTAAAATGGATCCACGTATTAGTACACCCACGTGCAGGCTAAATTCAACACAATACGATATGTACATGGCAGTTCAGGTCTGGAAGCATTATTGCAATCAGCTAATAGACCCAGTAGTGGTATGACAGCAACACCAGTTTAGAGGGTTTCCTGCACTTCCCCTGCCTGCCAGGCTGAGCTGCCCATTTCCACCACTTGCTGCGATGCATCATAGCCTCTGCTAAGACAACACAATATTTGCATGGCTATGCTAGAATCAGGGTGAGGGAACAGCCCAGCTAGGAATTTAACTCCACAAAAAATGTTTGATGTTTATGTTCAAACTTCTTCACACTTTTTATAAGGAGTACCTGCATTATGACCATAGGTTATGGTCACAAAGAATGACCAGCACCTCTGGGTAGAGCAGGAGAGCAACAAGCAGAGCATTATCTAGCAAGATGGAAACCTCTTCGGAATTAGTGTGGCCTACGCCCACATCTGCTAAGTGATGGTAATTGTCTCCTGCATCAATCACACAGACATCTCAAAGGTAAAGTCTTATTAATAGGTACAGCGATGAGTTTTCATTATGAGGACTTTCATGGAAACTGTAACACTCCTTGCAGTACTTGTGAAATCCTCTGTCCAAAGTACATGGAGAAAGCATGGTATCTGTTGAAATGGCAGTGTGATAAAAATATCAAAATGTCAGTGGAGCTCAGGGTATGCATGAATGTGCTCCTTGCCAGTTGCTGAGGGACTTTGCAGCCAACATTACAGTTATATTTAACTTCTGAAACACTTTTGCAGACATACTATAATGCAACGTTTCGTTTTGCCTGATTGCTTTTATTTGATCTCTTCTTTCCAGGGAGATTTTTTCTTGTATATTTGACACTGGCAGTTGTTTTGACCATGAAAATTTGGATTCAGGTCAGCTGTTCACAAGAAATTTAGATGGTGACACAAATTCTTCTGTAGGAATGCTTCTACCACTGGAAAGTGAGATACACATGTTGGATCTCAATAGTCTTTTAAACCACTTGCCTGAGGATTTATGTGTGATAGTCATATCTGAATTCACATTCTTATGCAGACTTCCCTCTTCAGACTTACCGTGCTATAACAGACTTTTACTATGGTATATGACTGATAATAGCTGGGGAGAGAGGTTAATATAAAACTAAATGCTAGGCCATCCCCTTTGTGCTGATCTAGCCAGAAAACTAGTATTAAATATATGCACAACTTTGCCTCTACTATCCTTAGAACTTATCACTTAAAATGCACTAGCTCACAGGTTCTAACAAGCACATCAGTCAACAAACAGCCAGAAGGTACTAACAGCCTTTGATGTCTCAGAGCAAATAGGAATATTACAGTAGAGAGTTATACATGTGGTTATGAACGCAGTCAACTCCTGGTCACGACCAAGGCCTGCTGTTCCCCACATTGCTGATTCAGCTCAGGCACATCAACCAGTGAGGACCATTAGAATTGATGCCCTGCCATCCTCCTCAGGGCACAGCTTCTGAAGGAACGGCACTCCTCATCAGTCCCAGCGCAACCCATATCACCATCTTCCCCACTGGAGCCTACCTAATATTAGCACCAGGAGAAGACTATGACTTGTGGCTATAACACGAGGAAGACACTGAGCACCACAGGAGACTAGGGGGTTTTACAGCTGCCTGATAAACGGTAAGGAAACAATAAGACCCATGGCTGCAGTTCCTATGCTCTGTTGACTTTTGCCTTCCTGTTTTTCGTTTCCTTCCACTCCAGCGATGAAATCATGGAATCATAGAATGGTTTGGGTTGGAAGGGACCTTAAAGATCATCTAGTTCCCCCCCCCCTGCCATGGGCAGGGACACCTTCCACTTGACCAGTTTGCTCAATAAATGCTTTAAAATATTTTATCATAGACAAAACTCAATACATTTTTCACCATGCTTATTTCAGGAGCAAACACACAAAACAGATACAAAAACTTATATGAAGAAGCCACAAGAAAAATTCAGTGGAAAGATAGTTTGACAACTGGTAACATGGTCTTTAGGAGGTGTGTAAGGATGACCTGGATAAATATGCCCCTACCTGTGCTCAATAAAAAAATTGTTAAAGAGATAAATTATGCTATCAGTTATAGTGCCTGTAATTGTATTAAAACCATAGAAGTGGTATAATGTTAGTCAGTGCAAAATATCTACAAAAAATTTCTTTGTGATCTAAATAAGGACTGGCACCAAATAAATGGATTCTTATTTATACAAATTCTGTTGAGTTTAAATGAAGCCTCCTGCCTGCCCTTACCTTTATAAACTGAACTAACCTAAATCCTGAACCCCAAAATCTGGTGCATTAGATTTGCCAAATAATAAAATGTTTGACTGATGCAGCCAGCAGTAGACCAAGTTCCCACTGAATCCAGTTTTGATGAAAGTTTAGTAATGGACAGCAGAAGGAATTGGTAGTAGTTCACTTTCAGTGCATACAGGCCTATATAGGCTATTTAGGGATAAAATTTGGGGGCTTCCAAAATTTCTGCATCTGTTTTTTGCTGCCTCTTTGATAGTTAGCTCATGAAAAAGCAGAAAGTTCAGGGAAACAGATAACCATATGAGTTAAATCATGTAAGTCCTCTCCTCCTCCAAAATAAACATGTATACTTCTCTTTAAAGTGATGGTGGACACTGTTTTGCTGCTGATTATCAAAACACTCAGGCAAAATTAGAGGATTTCCCTCTTATCCCTGTCATTCTGCTTAAAAAACCCTCAACCATTACTGGTATCAAAATCAAAGATAAATGGAAAAAATACTAAGCTAATCATGCCTATCACAAAAGACATCACAGAGGAATAATATCCATAAATACTCCCGTTCAGTACAGTCATTCACCCACGATGCCAATGGGGGCAGAGAGAGCTTAGAGTAGAAGTGTTGCTTATGGGTGTGTAGTCACAGCCAGTGATGGGAAAAGACCTCTGCAAAATCAGATGAATTTTAAAAAATAAAAAATTTAAAAAAAAAACAACAGAGAGAAAAAAAAAAAAGGCTTAAGGTTATTGAAAGTGTTCTCCTGAAGTTTTGGTGATTTTTAGCAGCATCAGGTCTTTAATCCCTTATTCAGTGGGCCTAATGTGCCATCTGCTGTTTTAATTCTAAATAGTAAATTTCAGAAGGAAGCAATTGTTCTGCAGCATCAAAACAAACTGAAAAAGTTTGTTTTGAAAAAGGCTGAAAAAGTGTGGGTTTGGCTTTTTTAGTATTGGAAACAGCAGTTTATGCAAACACTGGCAAAGAAATCAAAGCTTCACTATCGTTAATACTGCTCAGATACTGATAACGTTTAGGTCTAATCCCCTAAAAACTATTCCTGCTCTGTAGACTAAAATCCGATGATCCATTAGCTCCATCTGGTGGCTTCCCTTGCGTTGCGATTTTGTGTCTCTTTCCTTGACAGTTTTTTCCTAAGCAGCACCAGGAATTTATTAAAAAGACAAGTATTACGCTTTTTCTAGGCTTTATCCCATTAAGTGAAATCATGAAGAAGTTCAATATGCCCAACTTTCCAAATCTTAATTTACACAAAATGGGATTGGAGTTGATATGGATTAGATATGATACGGATTGTAAAGATACATACACGTGCTTTTGTGTCATGAATAATCCAGCAAAACCCACTGGGTTTGCTCGCGAAGAGCAATTTCAGCCCTTACTAGGCTGCACAATATGCAAGTGGTGTGTGGTGACATCGGATATTTGTCAGGAAGCAAGCCTTTTGTAAATGCTTTTTCACAAAGTGATTGGTGTTCCTGCAGTGCAAAGCATATATGTGCCTGCCTGTGCACAGCAGCACGCACATCTGGAAACAAGGGGAAAATAAGGCAGCTGCCCAGTTCTTTACTAAAGCACTTGCTTAGGTGCTATATAAAGTCCTGGACAATTTTTGTCCTAAGGACGGAGCTGTTAAGAACAGTACTTAAACGTAACCACCCGAGCGGAGTTCGAAACCTGAGAGATGAACCGTGAAACGCTCTCGAAGGAAAATTTTTTATAGACGAGTGCCACCTGGTGGAACATGGCGAAGACTTTTCACACCACAAAAAAAATCCGCTGTTTTAAGGTGGTCAGGGAGTTTTCAAATCGGAGATTTTACATTAAAAAATAACACCAAAATACTACCAGAGAGGGGCACCGGCAGCTGGGCGGCCCTGCCCGTGGTGGACACCGAGGTGGCCCGGCTCTAGTCACCCCCTCGATCAAGGCATTACACTGCCCGCCCTGACGGACTGGGAGTTCACATAATTTTAATGAATAACTTTGCAAGCGTAGCTAATTTGACTTAATATAAGTTAAAAAATACATTAGAAAAATGCTTTACTTTCAATTCTGCATTTCACAGGCAATACGTATGTACTTTTAAACCCATAACTCCCTAAGTGTTCAAAATCCATACAACTCCTAGGCATGTATCACATGCAACACAAAATTAACTGCATGAGTGAGCTGTGCCTTCGTTGGGAGTTTTCTGTCCTAGGAAAAGCATGACTGAGTTGGGTACGCATTACCAGATCTGAAAGATAAGGGTAGAGATTGGCATCTCCGACCCAAGCGAGAAATTAGGCCTCAGTTGTGACTGAATGGGTATTTCCATTCCTGATGTATCAACGTGCAGCAGCTGCAGCCTCCCCACACCAGGAGTCTTCTCAGAACCCCCAGCTGTGTTGTGCTGGGAGCCAAGGAAAACCCCCGCTTCGACGCCCAGTTCTGGTTCTGCTCATCACTACATGGGACAACAGTGCTTTTGCGGAATAAGTAACTGGGTACCAGGGTTTATCCTTTGATATGTTTTTTTGCACAACTCCAACAGATGTGTGTTCCTAAACTCACATGATTTACAGAACACCATGAGAAAGAAATGTATTGTTGGGAGTTAACAGGCAATCACACTGTGTAACTGACACAGAAGTGTGGCTCCAGGTTAAACTGGCATGGGGCTTTATATCAGGAAGAAAACTCTGGTTTAAATTTAGTGGCCTCCATCCTGAGAGAGTAGTGGGTACATAAAAATTTAGAAATGTTTGCTGTGTCACAAGGATAATGTATTCCACTACTTCTGGTTTCAGACTCTGAGTTTTACTCTTGTGTAAAATGCAGTATCAGCTGTCACCAAAGCACCCTGGTTTAATTCATAGTCCAGGAACTGTCACGAACAGGTACACTACTGCTTCTGTTCTCATTCACCCATTTGCTCACCACTTCATAGAATCACAAAATAGCAGAATGGTTTGGATTGGAAGGGACTTTAAAGATCATCTAGTTCTAAACCTCCTGCCCTTCTCTGCCCTCATCCTCCAAAAAGGCCTCAACACGGAGAAGGAAGTATTCCTGGGGCTGAGCATATCACATGCATGCTGCATATAAAGAATTAAGTGGATTAGTCGTACTGCTATGGGTAGTTATGGCTTCAAAGGAAAATATTGGCTGTACCTACGTAAATGTCTCTGTTTAAATGATTTAAAAGGGACCATTTCCCAAAAGTACAGGTGCACGGCTGACTGCAGCTATTAGGGCTGTGAAAGGGCAAGAACTGCTTAAAAACAAAAAAGAAATGAGGGAAGGGAAGGGAAGGTAAAAGGAAAGGTGGGGAAAGGTAAAAGGAAAAGAGAAAGAGGGAATAGGAAAAAGGGGAAAAGGAAAAGGGGAAAGGGAAAAGGAAACAGGAAAAAGGAAACGGCACAAACGCGACCACAGATCTCCCTCCCCACCCAGGAGCTCCATCCAGCCC
>NW_009929654.1:0-12059 GCF_000696875.1 Nestor notabilis | reverse complement strand
CTTGCCCAAACACACCCTTCCATAGCTCCCTCCTCTTCCACGTTCACACCAGACACTTCGACACACCCTTGAATAAAAGCCCTGTTCCTTCTTGTCCTTTTTGAGTTGCCTTTGGAAGGTCTGATTACTCATGTGAGCTGTAGACTACTTCACTGAATACAAATATGCTTAAATAGGAAAACTCAAGAGGATTATCTATTAGAGATGGCAAAAAACCAGAAAGTACTATTAAGCGAGCACCTTCATAGAGCATTAGGAACTGGATAAGGTAAGCTGTTAACTTACCTCCATACTGCTGAGTCAGTACTGGGGATCAGCCAGAAGAGAAAGCTGAGGAAGGCTGTGAGCAGCTCCTCTGCAGCAAATACCCAGTGACTGTCACAGCAAACTGAAGCACTGTCAGCACTCTGTAATTCTTTAATCAGTCATTAACATTAGGAAATCCTGCATTTGCCATAGAGTGGAGCTTCATGATGTCATCCAACACCAAAATATAAAGCTGCACAGGAGCCTGTGTGAAGAGCCAAAAGCTGCTATTAAATGTATTTGCTAACATCTCTCATTCAACTGTAATTTCTGCTTTCAAGGCATAGAGTCAACTTGTGCACTAGCATAGGGAAAAGAGCGGAATGCTCCAGTCTCTCCATGAGGTCTCTCTTAATGGTCTCATCACTACCCAAAACCTTCAGGTTGTCCTTGGTATCTGAAATGCTAAATTTATGTCTCATTTTTAACTAAAAGCATTGTTATCTACTGTTATTAAGGAGACATTATTTATCTCCAGTTAGTTTAGCTTGCACATTGACAACTCTTGGCATACAGTTGCTTTCAATTCCCTGTGTATACTCCAGTCATTCAGTCATCTCATTGTTCAACGAATTCCTTCATAAGTCAACAACAAACATCAAAAGATTTTGGGAATAATAATAACACAACAACAACTATTAACATCAAATTTGGCTGTCAATTAAATTACATCTAATGGCACTGTGTACATAATTAACCTTACTTTCATCTTAGTCCTGTAGAGCTGAAGTCTAAATAGCTCTGATGTTCAGAGAGGATCTGCTATGCAGTAAGAAGGTGAGAGTTCTCAGCTGTAATAAATAGCAAAGAGAAGGGAATGCCATATTCCTACAAGGTCACATTAATTTTGCAGATGACCCAGAAAAAACTAAGCCTGCATATATGAAATATTGATCTACTTGAGATTTAGGATTCTCTTATTCTTATGCAATAGAATCATAGAACCAACTAGGTTAGAAAAGACCGTTAAGATCATCAAGTCCAACCTTTGCCCCAGGACTGCCAAGTCCACCAGTAAACCATGTCAGATACTGAGTTAAATACCGAATCATGAGTTTTCCACCTTACTCCAAACTTCTTCTTTATGTTTATAAATTTAGTATGTTTATAAGCACAAATATTGTCTACAGCAATGACTAGTCCCTGCATGAAGCCTAAGTTCTAGGTCTCAACTATCTTGTGACAGTGAGTTTCACAGTCTATTCACATACTGTGATTCAAAGAACAGTGGTTGTTGTGATGAGCTCCCAGTTCTGAGAAGAACTGAGAAAACCCAGCTGAGCTGCAAGCTTCAGGAAGGACAGAAAGAAAAGAAAGCCAAACTCCATTCTTGACCAAGGTTCCTCTGCAGAGTGAGGTGAAATTACATCTGCGTTCCCTGTTTCCCAAGCAGATGGCATGCAGGAAGCCTAGGCAAGGGCTGATCAAAGCAGAGATGATCTGATAGGCCTCTGCATCAGGAAAAAGGGACCATTTAATTTATATAGAATAACTTCATTTTGAAGTGTTTGTCCTTAAAGGACTCTGGAATGGAGATTACAGGAGATTTGTGCTATAACGTGATGACGAAGCTTTGCAGCTTACAGTTATTTTTCTTAGCACGCTACAAATCTCAGATGGCAAACACAGTGGCAAGTGTGAAGACTTGGGCTTTGTCTTCCTTGTTTCCCAGTGAAGTAACAGTAGCCCAAAACCAGTTGGATGAAGAGAGAGGATATCTCACATCGCAGAGTCTCACATAGCCCTGCATGGAATGGGAAGTCTTTCTGGTTGACACAGAACTGTAAATGATGCAATTCTAATTCTTTAAATTATGTAATATCTTGCAAATAAATCAGTCAAGCCTAAACCAGCTCTTTAAAAGTTTCTGGCATGTGGCAATGGTTGAACCATTGAGAAAGAGAAATGTGAGTATTGGTATTTGTTGGAAGGCAGTGCGAAAAGAATGGGAGGAATAATTTCTGCTGTGCTGTCACATTGCATTTTGTAACTGTTTATCTTGCTCTAAACAAAAGTTAAGAGTGCCCAAATAAATAAGGTGTTTATGTTCTAGCATGGAATACGTGCAAAGTCTTACACAAATCAGTAGGTGGTGATAAAATAAGCAAGAGTTGTTGCAAATTTCTGCATCTGTGGAGTTTCTGTATACAGGCAACCCCCCCAAGTTACTCTAAATCAGCACACCATTTCTTTATGGCACAAGAACTGTGCAGGGATAAATAGGTAACTCTAAAAGACATGACATTTTTTACACTGGAGAATCACACCAAAGCAGAGTGAAGCTGCTGCCACAAATGGGCACTTAGAGGATCAGAGTGACTCTCTGATACCACATGACATAAGAAACAAAGTTCCTGATGCTGCTTTTCCTTACACAAGGATTTACATGTCTCTTGTGCTCAGTCGACACTTCCCACACATCTTTTAAGACAATAATTGTTGATGCTGCTGTTCTCTTGTCAAGTTTGGTACAGACCAGCAAGCATGATCCTGTGGGTTAAAGAACCCAACAATCAGCAGCCAGCATACATAGGAAACTAGCCTTATACAACACATTTAAGATTAATTCACACTGGAGTCTGATGCTGGAGATTCTAAAGGTTCACGGTAGGTTTATTGTGTATCATATACAAGAAAAAGAACAAAAACAACAAAAGGAAAGTAATGGTGCTTTAAAAAATTGCCCTTACTTTTATTTCACTAATAAATGTAGACTGAATCTCTTCTCACCCAACGCAGATCAGAATAACAGCTCTAGTGGGCACTCTTGTGGTCAACACCCTTGAACCAATAAACTTGATTCATTGGCACAAAAAGATAGTATGGATCAATGTACATGTTTCCAATAGAATGTTTCCAACATTCAACGTATCACAAAAGCAAAACCTCAAATACCAGCATATTTACTTATGCTAAGCATAATCACTTTGCTGATAAAATATGCAAGTAGTGTAACTGCTACTTGAGTGGTAAATATATTTAAGGATAGGGCAGTTCTGCTGATTAAGATTCAACCTGAGTCTAAAACTATAGAATAAACTCTTCCTTGATAGTAACTGCTGTGTGATTTATCAAGTTGCCAACATTTGTTTTAGTTATTACTGTATTTATTATACTGTTGCTGCCACAGTATTAATGACAGAATGCTGAAAGAGTTTATCTTTACATCCCCCTATCCTGTTGATAATCCTACTTGGTTTCTCCAACTCCCTGCCCCAGCTTTCTGTGGACAAACCACCCAAAGGAGGAAAATACGAAAGATCTTAAATTGAGATACCACCATGAACAACATGACCCATCTGCAACCTGTTGAGCAACTTGCAAGTATTACGAACTACAGACAACAGCCTTCTTCTAGGTAATAGATAATATCAAACCCAATGCACAAAGCAGGAGGAATTTGGACCTCTTATTTTTGCCTTTGTTTTATAAGAACACCTCCATTTATTCTTTCTAATTATATTGGTTTGTGTGTAGGTGCAGGTCCTGTTCTGGTTATTTCCTGCTAACAGCTCACAGATGTCCTTGAAAAGCATCCTGATTTTAAAAGTAGTTATTAAAAACTGCTTTGAATGCAAGTTGAAAATCCCTTCTAACCAGGACCTGGAACAATTCTGTGTTCCCATATCCAGGAGTGGTTGGAATGGTGATATCCACAATTATGTGCTACAGCACTAACATCTTATGGGTGTTTGAGTGATAACACTGTCTTAAGATGAATGCGTGGATTTCACTGCATGCTGTGTTTGGAAATACATGAAGACATTCCTAAATGGAAGTCTTGGTGAAGGTACTATAAATATTAAGGATTCCTACTTTTTTTACTTGGTGAGACTTGAAAGCTGTGCTATTAGATCCTGAGTCCCACTAAAACCCTCTAAATACAAGACTGTACAAGAACAAAATGGTTCTTTCTGGTGTCAGTCTCACAAATCAAACTGATTATTTGTTGCATTTACTTGTCATTCTACTCACGTGAACGTATTAATTTATTGAGTCTGTCTTTTTGTAACCTCATTTGAATTAAAATGTTTCTGTCCCTGTAACTGGTTCAACAGGCTCTGTGTGAATATTTAGTTCTTTATCTATTTCATAAAGGTTGTTAACAATTGAAGTGGTTTACCTTTACCAAATTCTATAGAGGTTCACAAATCTCAGGGGGTCAGGGTAGGTCCTGGTGGAAGTTGGTAAGCCCTTTTGCACTTGCACTGATACTGAGGCCTCAATAGTCTGATCTTAAAGAGCAATAATGGGAAACTACAAACCAGTCGTTCTCACTTATGTGGAGACCTCAGAGCAGCCTTCCAGTATCTGAAGGGCACTACAAGGATGCTGGAAAGGGACTCTTCATCAGGGACTGTAGCAACAGGACAAGGGGTGATGGGTTCAAACCTAAACAGGGGAAGTTCAAGTTAGATATAAGGAAGTTCTTCCCTGTGACAGTAATGAGGCCCTGGCAGTGGTAAATGGTAGTATGTGGTATATACTATCACAAATAAAGTGGTAAATGTCCCATCCCTGGCGGTGTTCAAGGCCAGGTTGGACAGAGCCTTGGGCAACATGGTCTAGTGTGATGCATCCCTGCCCACGGCAGGGGATTGGAACTAGATGATCTTAAGGTCCTTTCCAACCCAAACCATTCTATGATTCCTCTTACCACCCACCCCTGTGAAAAATTGCTGGAGTCTTTCAATGTTGCTGCATAAACTCTTAAATAATTAACTGATGGCCAATGTGTTTGTCACCTGGCCTGAAGGAAATTCTATTATAGAGATATATATATACAAAAAAATACATTCATATATATGTATATACATATATACACACCCTATATTGATTAAGGAACAGCCAACCAGAAACAGAGGTGCTATCTACAATGAAGTCTGATGATGTAGGTGACTGTATTCTAACTTACGACTTCAAATGCCTTTTCTTCTGGTGTTGCCCACAGCTGGCTCAGTTGGTGCGTTCTGTTATCACTCTAAAGCTCTTTAAATGCTCAGCTGTGGTCCTGTGCATGTACAGAACTGCCTGAGTCTATGCAACATTCATTTTATCACCCACCTAAGGGTGGGGCATGTTCAATTTTCCTCTCTGCCATATCCCCTGAGGGGCCTGGTCCCACAGGCATGCTCAGAACATGCTTGACATGCTGGCAGGACTGTGCTCTTCAGAGAACGCTGGTGTTTGTTTTTGTTCTCAGATGGAGCTGGAAGAGGTAATGCTCCACTTTGCTTTTATAATATGGTGGTTAAACATTTGTTATGGTGATATAATCACCTATGTTTTATTCTCTCACTAGCAAAAGTGATTCAAAGCCATAACTCCCACCTCTCACCCACATGTGGACTGGAGGTGTACCACAGCATAAGAAAGAGTTCAAGACTGGCAGAACTGGCCTCACGCAGCATTTCTTATCTGGTTCTCAGAATCCCTTTGAGGCAGGAATTCAATCCCCATTTATACCCTTTCTACACCTTGGATTCAATGGCTATCGACAATTGCAACAGCAATTTCTATCATTTGTAATTGGTTTCATAAGAGCGATATGGTAGCAAAGTTGTTATCTTAGGCAGCCTGGGTCCTTTGGTTGTACTACTGATCCTGTCATTGCTCAGACTCCAAGAGTCTAGAAAATGGTGTGCCAGGACTGAGCCAATTGTTCAGATGATGGTTTTCAGTATCCTTCTTGAGGAATTGCTATCAAGGAACATGCCCCAGACACACACTACACCCTGAGAAGCAACATGATGGGTCTCCAGTATGAGGAAGAAGCAGTTTAAAATCAGGATAGTGCCTCTCCTGTCCTCACTTCTGCACTTGTTACTGCACAGAGAATAAAACAACCACGTACCTTGAATACAAGTTGTGTGCAATTTGAAGGGGTAACTTTTATAATGCTGTTGCAAGACCTAGTTGGAAGCATCTGTTATGGTGCATGATGTCCTCTGTTACACTGTGCTGCTTGAGTCAACTACAAGTTAGGCTCTGCAGGTACAAGTTAGAGTCCAAATGAAGCCAAAATGCTAATTCCCTGCTTCTCAATGATGTGTTTGGTGCTGAATGTGCCAACTTTGCCTTGCAGCATCTCCAAGAGCCAGGAATGGGCTCTTTAATGGAATGTTGTGGTTGCCTGCACGCAGGGGATCAAGTGAGAAAGAGGCCAGTGTGGTGATTCCATGTTAACATGCTACGTCATGCAACGTAGGCACTCCTTTAGGACTGGCGTTGCTATTGTATTGACAGTGTGTACAGGGGTGTTGCTAAATGCACTTCAATGAGAACAGTGTAATCTCTGTGTTTAACGTATGTTACTACAATTACTACTAAAGATAAAGTGATATGCTCACTTTAAGATCTGCAGGTGTAGGAAGCTTTTTTTTCCTCAGCACTTTGGTGTGAACTTGGAAAATTATCTGAACAGCTGCAAGAAGTAAAGGAATTTGGCTCTTGCAAATGAAAACCTACTTTCAGCACTGGGATTTTGCATGGCAAGGAAACCAATAAGTATTGCTAAACTAAAGGTGAATAAATAGTCACTGCCATGTTTTAGAAGGTTCCTGTATGCTTGAATTCCATGGCTTTCGTATGGAGAAATAATCAGCTTGCAAAACCCTGTTTGGGAGGGAGAAATAATCAGAGATGACCTATCCTGATGAGAGAACCAAGAAGGGTACTAAGCTACAGCAGTATGTGGGCCTTTATAAAATCTTAATCAGCAGAACATTCCCAGCTGGTGACCAGCTTAACGAACTGCTGCTGCTTCCATTTAGACAGAGAGGAATATTTCTCAGTATATTCCTCATCTCCTCTATGGATTGGAGATTTCTGTTGTGGCAGCTTTGTATCAGAATATAAATCATAGAATCATAGAATGGTTTGGGTTGGAAAGGACCTTAAGATCATCTAGTTCCAACCCCCCTGCCATGAGCAGGGACACCACACACTAAACTATGTCGCCCAAGGCTCTGTCCAGCCTGGCCTTGAACACCTCCAGGGTTGGAGCATTCACAACTTCCTTGGGCAACCTATTCCAGTGCCTCAGCACCCTCACTGTGAAGAACTTCTTCCTTATATCTAAGCTATCCCCTGTTTAAGTTTAAAGCCATTACCCCTTGTCCTACCACTACAGTTCCTGATGAAGAGTCCCTCCCCAGCATCCTTGTAGGCCCCCTTCAAATATTGGAAGGCTGCTATAAGGTCTCCACGCAGCCTTCTCTTTTCCAGGCTGAAAAGCCCCAACATTCCCAGCCTGTCTTCATACAGGAGGTGCTCCAGTCCTCTTATCATCCTCGTAAATTATGTCACTTTGCTTCAAGTATTCTTTTTTGATGAGTTGTGAAGATTTTCCTCATTTAGATCCTTGGTCCCTTATAAGGGTATTTAGATCTCATCAGAAAGATGGTATGGCTGTAATGGCTGAGGATACCTGAGGAAAAATGAGAATGAAGTGAAGTAATCTTGACACAGGGGAGATTCAGGTTGGATATTAGGAAGAAATTCTTCCCTGTGAGGGTGGTGAGGCCCTGGCACAGAGAAGTTGTGAATGTTCCATCCCTGGCAGTGTTCAAGGCCAGGATGGACACAGGGGCTTGGAGCAACCTGCTCTAGTGGAAGGTGGGTTGGAACTGGATGAGCTTTAAGGTCCCTTCCAACACAAACCATCCTGTGGTTCTATGATTTGACTGGCTACTAAACTCAATCTAGTAACTGAAGCTTTTTGGGTTTTTGTTTTGTTTTATTTTATTTTTATTACATATAACACTCAAGAAATCTAACATGAACATCCAGAATCTCCAGTTCATACTCTAGTGTGAATTAATCTTAGATGTGTTTTATAAGGCTAGTTTCCTATGTATGCTGGCTGCTGACTGTTGGGTTCTTTAACCCACAGGATCATGCTTGCTGGTCTGTACCAAACTTGACAAGAAAACAGCAGCATCAAAAATTACTGTCTTAAAAGATGTGTGGGAAGTGTCGACTGAGCACAAGAGACATGTAAATCCTTGTGTAAGGAAAAGCAGCATCAGGAACTTTGTTTCTTATGTTATGTGGTATCAGAGAGTCGCTCAGATTGATTCTCTAAGTGCCCATTTGTGGCAGCAGCTTCACTCTGCTTTGGTGTGATTCTCCAGTGTAAAAAATGTCATGTCTTTTAGAGTTACCTATTTATTCCTGCACAGTTCTTGTGCCGTAAATATGGTGTGCTGATACATACAGATTTGTACCAGCACAATGTGGAGAACGTTGAGTAAGAGCAAGCTAATTATGCAAAGCCTGTGTACTCTACCAGGATTGCTGCATACACAATCTACATGACCTTAATTTTCACTCTGACTCGTAACTCCATTTTAGCACACAGAACTCTGCAGTTGTACCCATTTTCAATCTCTTGTATCAGTGTTACACAGACAGATTCAAGCCTCAATTATCAGTGTCTATGGGCTATCTAGAACAACAGATAAGCATGAGGTGGCAGAAGAGAGACCATGTTAGGTCAGAGCAATAGTCCAGCCATATGAGTGTCCAAAAGTGGATGCCTGAAGGAGGATATAAAACCAGATTCAATAGGGATTAATTGCAGTGTCTATTTTATTGTCATACATAGGCTGAATATTCAGTGACTTATTCAATGTGGGAAGGAAAATAATAGCAGCTCTGGCTATTGAGACTGGTGGTGGTGGTGATTTAAAGGGTAGTTCTCAGGAATTACTCATTCCACTTCCACTGACATAGCAGGACCATTGAAATCCCACCCTCATGCTAGATTGTCTGATGTATTAGTCTAACCACCTTCTATTCCTTTTGAACTCTAAAATAGCCAAAGACACCTTGACTTGTTGCAATAGAAGTGGGTTTACCAGGCTGCAAATTGTCATGGAGCTGAAAGAAGATCTGTCTTCATTTTTTAGCATTTGTTGAAGTGCGAATTAGAGCTACACACAGCATCAGATACAACCACAATAATAATATACATGAAAATACAATCACTGCTTTGGTTTTGTGTGTTTTTTCCTTCCTGAGTATTTGGAGAATGCACACTCTTAGCTATAACATCACGGTAGGAGCTTACCTAAAACCACAGAGGTATGCCATAAAAATAAGCTGTTTCAGACTAAGATTCCCTGTATTATTCCTGTTATGTCTGGGTGAACAGAGTCTACCAATTTTGGAATGCCTTATCTTGCTTTCTCTCAGGGCCTGCTGGGATTGCTGGTGCCTTGTTTCAACATCCCATTATGAAGCTCCAATCTGCTGAATCAAACGCTTTGGATTCATCAGCCATGCACCAATGAGCAAAGCAAAGCAGGCATGTACTACCCATAAAAATACTCATAATAGCTTTAAATATCAGCTGTGAGACATGAGCTAAAAGTTTGATATTGCAGCATACAGAATTTGCTCAATGTATGGGGTGATGATGTAAGCTTCATAACCCTATGAATAAATATGCAAGCTGTGGGTGTGTGAAAATGAAAGAGAGGTTCTCAGGGCACTTTCTAATCCTTCTTTTTATTTATTCACTTCTTCTTTATACTGCTTTTACCAACTTTTAAATTAAAAAATACCTCCATAAGAAGCTGTGGCATGCTGAGAGCCAGTGAGACAAAACTCAACCTTCAACCACCATGCAACCATCCAGCCAATTCTTTATCCACTGAATAGTCCATCCCTCAAATCCACATCTCTCCAATTTGGACCTAGAGATAATATGAGATAATAGAGATAAAATATATCTAAAGATTACAGAGATACCATATGACCTAGAGAGAAGGATGTTGTAGAGGACCATGACAAATGCCTTACAGAACTCCAAATAGATGACATCCTTAACTCTTCCTTTGTCCACTAGTGCAGTCACTCCATCATGATTTATTCATTTCTCACTTGCCAACCTTATACATTACAAATTAGTGCTTTTGGCTTATCGCTTATAGTAAAAAGCTTCTATTGACACAAGTGAGACAAAACCCTTCAAAATAGCAGCCTGGATTATAGTGGGAAAACTCATTCCAAAGTGTAACTTCTTTTACAGCTTTCTTAAGACAAGTTTGCTTGGGTGGTTTTGCAACAGCACAGGTTGCCCCAGCTATGTGCTGGCAGGTTCAAACTTGCAGAATTCATGTTTATCTGATGAATTAATTGTGTCCTACATTTATTTTAGATTTATAAAATAAAATGAAATATTAAAAGCTTCCAATTGAATTAGGTTTATTCCCCTGCTTTTTAATCTTTCAGAGTGCGTGGAAAGCCTCCAGTTCAGTTAGTGGTCTCTAATTTTAATGTTACATGAAGGATGAAAGAGGAGATGGGTATGTGGACTTCAAGTCCAGCTCTGAGCCTCAAAGGTGCTGCATGAAGTTTGCGTTTTATAGCAGTATCTATAGATTGCAAACCTAAGCCATGTATTTTATTTCCTGTGTAGAAAGACTTGTAAGCAGGGGTTTGTGCATTTAGCAATTATTTACTATCTAATGCACATAGTAAATGGCTGGTGTTGGAAAAGGGTTCTTCCATTGCCTCTCCCTGGTTGTAGCTAAAACTCTGCAGTATTCCCTGCCCAAACTGTCCTTTGCTAGATTTCTTCTGCAACAAACTACTTATGTTGAGAGCAAGCTCCAAGTGCTGTTTTCCACTTTGGACAGGCTTTGTGAGCCGGTAAAAGGAGTGGTTTGAGTTGGAAGGGCGAATATGAACCACTTCTAAGTAGAAGCAGCTTGTGATTTTATCCAGAGGATGTCAAGGTGGCAGCAGGCTGGTGCTACATCTTGACTTCTGTGCTCTCTGGCATAGAGATGAACTTTAGCAGTGTGTAATAAGGTAGTAGAAAAAGTACTGAGGAAGCTTTTCCCTGACTCAAATACTGTGTTCTTGGGACTGTGATTTACAGTTTGACCATCCCTCTAAAATGCATCCTCCAGTGAACCGAGGGACTGTGTTTCATGAAGAATCTCACCTCCTTTTTGTTCCTTTAATCCTTTTAATTCTCTCTATCACAACCATGAGTTCCTCATTTTAACTACTTATATTTAGACGTATTTGGTGACTAAAGGCACCGTGTTTTATCTTAAACTAATGCCCCCCTGTTTCCTGTATGCACTGTTAATTTGCACCCTTGCTACAGTACAAAATCTGAACATCCCTAGACAGTTTCATTGTAGTTGTAAATAGGATCTGTGTAAGTTATCCTGCCACCTTCATCTCTTGCTAATAACAGCTAATGAAGGGATTTACTTCTGCGCTACTATCTCCAGTTTTGTTACTCCTGGTATTTTGCCAGTCTTTCTTCCCACTATAAGTATATAAGTGATATAAATACTGGTGGGATATCAAGTATAATGCCTGGATTTAGGCAGTTGGACTGTTCCTGTGCAAGTTGTCCTTCCCTGTAAAAGTCTACTGTTACTTCTTACAAGTACACCCGAGGTCTTACGTGCAGCAGAGATCACAGCTGATTTCTTATAAATTTATTGAAAGTATGCCAAGAGTAACAGAGATAATGGCAACAAATCAAGTAACTGGCTCTTCCAGGGAGCTGCACAAAAGCCCTGTTCCTTTCCTTTTATTACGATGCCTTTCAGGCCTTGATCAGCATCAGATGTAGTCTTTTCATGTTGCCATCTTCATCCAACTCAAGTGGTTCTCCTCCACTAGCCTGCTTGTTGCAGCAAGAGAGAGAAACCCAGGTTTGGTTCTACATGCTGCCGCTTCTTCAGAACTGCAGTTAGAATCATAGAATCATAGAATGGTTT